>NC_048579.1:55977579-56152579 GCF_013265735.2 Oncorhynchus mykiss | reverse complement strand
GCTACTCTGTAGGAAAAAGGGCTCGCCCCCTTGCTATTGCAGTCATGACATGAACGTTCACCCTTTTGAACAAGTGCAACGCTGCAGGGCAGAATAGCTGAACGGCTGGATGAGGAACACACTGTAAGAGGAGAGGATCCGCTGCATTTCTGAAATGACCTCTGGCAATATCCTTTTCATAAAGGAAAAGAGAGAGAGAGGGGAAGGGTAGAGAAATGGGAAATGGAGAGGGGGACGGGTAAATAGAGGAGGAGAGATTGAGAGAGTGACTAAGGGCGGCACGGGACAATAGAGAGTGAGAGAAATACAGTGAGCGAGGGAGAGGGGAATAGAGAGAGAGAGAAATGGAGAGACAGAGAGAGGGAGAGCGAAAAAGAAGCAGGATCTGACATGTGGTGACGGATCATGATTGTGGGGGGATTAGAGGAGGGGATAGAGGGATGGAGCGATGGAGGGGTGGAGGGATGGCGAGATGGAGGGATGGAAGGAGGATGAGTCTGAGAGGCAGATGGAGACGCAGCTCTCTCTCTCCCCAGGGAGAAACACAGCAGAGCTGAGATCTGAGCGAGACTGCCAATTCCAAAGGGTCTGGAGCATCATGAAGACTGGTGTGAAAGAGAGACAGAGAGTAATGGGGATGAGTGAAAGAGGAGAGAGAGTGCGAGGGAATTGGAGTGAGAGAGGGAGGGGAGAGGAGAGAGAGAGTGACGAGGACAATAAAAAGAGAGGAGATAGAGAGGAAGAAATAGAGAGAAAGCGAAAGAAGAAGGATATAATGAAATAACAAAAAGAAAAGTCTGACAGAATGGATGTGAAAACAGAGAGGGGAATGAATAGAGAGAAAGAACATTAGACAAAGGGGAGAGAGAAAGACTAGAGAGAGGAGAGATCAGGCTTCCACTGGTGATTGGTGATTAAAGGGGAAATGTCATTAATTAGCAAACAGGCCAGCTGTGGCGCTCTTTAAAGCCCTGCTTCCTAGCATTAAATATAGATTAGAATGGTGAAACACACGCACACTCACACATGCATACACGCAAACACACACGGGTGTGCACACACACACACAAAAATGCATTCATACACAGCCATACCTGACACACACACAGACATAAACAAATGTACGCACGCACACACGGGCAAGCACACACACACACACACACACACACACACACACACACACGCACACACACACAGGGAGAAAGTAAAACTGTTAGACAGATCTAATTACTGAAATGTATTTTGTCTAAGAGAAGACAGCCACGGGAGATGTATTTTTTTCTAAATGCCAGTCCTCCTGTCTCACCAGGAATTTCAGCTCTGCAGAGAGAGGGAGGGAGATAGAGATGTGAAGAGAGAGGAGACAAAGTGAGAAAAGGGGGAACGAAAGCTACTACCTACTTAAACGGCGTACAGTGTACTAAACATACTACATACTATTTAGAACATACTGTTTTGTAGAAACATATGCGGTATGCAATTAAAATCAACAACCGCTCGTGTTCCCTGCCATTTGTTGTCAGCTGTTTTTGTGCATATATGGGCGTGAACGGACGATTCTCTTCTTTAATAGTTTGCGAATTCTACTAGATGAAAAGCTGAAATTAGTATGACCTCCCGGCATTTAAAGCATACAACAATTTCCCATGATATTAAGCGTTCTATTTCCACATACCCAAAAAGACTAGCGTTTAGAACCCAAGTATGGGTATTGGGACAGGGCCTGTGACAACAAGGCAGAGAGTGAAAGCCAGTGAGAGACAGGAACACAGCGAGACAGAAACCTAGCGCAATACAGAGAAATAAGAGCTCGGTCTCTCTCTTTCAGCCTCCCGAACCAACCGTCTCCACCGCCACCACACTGCCACCAGGAAATCTACCTGACAGTTGCCATGGCGACGCTGGTGCAGGCTGTCTTAATTGGAGGGCTCTAGCCCTGGTCCCCCCTCTCCTCTCTTTTCCTCTCCTCTCTCCTCCTCTCCTCTCTTTTCCTCTCCTCTCTCCTCCTCATCCCAGCGCAGGTCTTATTCCTAAAGACATTATTCAATTTCTCTATAGACTCCTGAAGGCAGGTTCTCTATTCACACTGTTGTTGTTGTTTTAGGGGCGCCGGGATGAGACGACTGGACCAGGAGAGGATTGAGAAGAGGACCAAGAGGAGAGAGGGAAGAATGGGGGGTGAGTGTTTAAGGGGGGGTGTATGTGCACGTGTGTGCATGCGTGTTTATACGTACGCAGGCGCAAACACGCTTTCTTGTTTGTGTGTGTCTAGAAGTCTGCTCATTTCTTTGTGTAACCTACTAATGTATTCACTTTACCCTCTTGTCTCCTTGCGTTTCCTGTGGTTGAGAGGAAAGAAAAAGTGGCTAAAAAAGAATCTGTCTCTCTCATCTCTGTGTTCAATAAAATTAACCATGATTTCTAGCACTTCTCAGAAGTCATCTGATGTAGCAAAAATCCCTGTGAGCGAAACAACAGTCTGAAAATAGCCTGCTATTTGCGTGAGTATTAATAGTACTCTGCGTGTGCTTGAACAGAGTCTAGGGGTATTTGTTTATGATATTATTAGATTATCTTTGATATGAGTGCGGGTCTGATGGTTTAATAAGCTGAATTAGCATGCTGGCTGTTATGATCCTGTGTGTGTTTACAGAAGAGAGTGTGTGTGTTTATGTCACTCCTGTACTGAAGTGGGCCGAACGTTGTATGTGTGTGTGTGTGTATGTGTGTGTGTGTTTTTGTGTGTGTCACCGGATGGAGCTGTCAGTTTGATGAGAGTTCATTTAGAATGAGTGGCATTCAGCACGTCCTCCCAAATAACTATCAGAACCATGGAATGAAGAATGACACGAGACACACACGCATACCCCCCCCCCCCCCCCCCCCCCCACACACACACACACACTCAGATTCTCAGGTGGACTTCCGATGTAATTTGTGATCAGACAGCAACACTGGGCATTTGAAAAAAAACTAAATCAAAGAATAACCTACTGTAAGTGATACATTCTCTGCAGGCCATGAGTGTCTGGGGTTAGTAATATTTCAAGGGGAATCATCTATTGTATATGAGGACAGAATATATTTGATCTTTTACGTGGTTTATGTTTCATACGTACAGTAAGTTGCCATTGTATAGGTGTGTGTGTGTGTGTGTGTGTGTGTGTGTGTGTGTGTGTGTGTGTGTGTGTGCGTGCGTGTGCGTGCGTGCGTGTGTACTGGCTGTTCCTCCCAGGCTAACAGCCCCAGTCTGATCCAGGAGGCTTTTGTCTCTTTTCATGGTTTACAACACTCTGTCACTGCTCTATCGATCGCTCTCTCCCTCTCTTTACAGCCCCCCCCCCCCCACGACACAGTAAACTCCTGGAGACTTCAGAGGGGATGCTGAGAGTCAGTGTGTGTGATGAAATTCAGAGTTATTCCGTCCCTTACAGGTTCATCATTATCATCACGATGCACAGTGCACCTGACAGTACTACTGCAAGCAATAACACTGACACTCACTCTGGATACAAACATACCCTGCTGACTGTACAACACAACTAGTGGAGAAAACACAATTATTTACTCAATCAGAGCAGGTAAAGTGGAGTGAAGGAGAAGAGGGAAGACACATCAAAGCCATGTTCAACAAAGAACAGACAACAGAAAAACTCAACCCCACAGACAGCAGCTGTCCTGGCCCGCGCATGCACACAGACACACACGCTTGCACACACACATACACAGACTCCCCCAAACCCCCTCCCCACACACACCTTATCCCTCACATTCCTTCCTACCCTGCGGATCAACTTTTTCCCCAGATACTTTCCCTAATCCGGCTGATTTGATAAGGAATCTCATTTCTGCTGCGAGGCCACACTGAAGGCATTCAGACAGGTCTGACTCCACTTCACACACCAGTGTCAATGTTATCTCCCATCGCTCAGGGCAACCAGACAGGAAATAAAGCGTTGCCGGGGCTGGTGCCACGGTAGCCCCGGTCTTTGCAGAGGCATATCTTGAGGGGCCTTCATGTGAAGTGATCTGCGGGGCCAAGCCGATCGATTCTTATCGACACAGGTGGTAATTACATTTCATGTAATGAGCTTTCACCGCTAATCCACCTGGCCCTGGAGGGATAGAAAGAAGGGAGGATAGAAAGACAAGGAGAGAAAGACAGAAGGAGAGAGAAGGAACAAGGTAAATAGAGAGGGGGCAGAGAGAGAGGAAGAAAGAGGGAGGGAAATGGACAGAGTGAGGTAGGCAGAGAAAAAGAAAGAGGGAGAGAGAGAGGGAGCGAGAGCGAGAGAGTCAGAGAGAGAGAGACAGAGACAGAGAAAGGGAGAGAAAGAGAGAGAGAAATTGACAGTATGGAGGGAGGGAGGGAGGGAGGGAGGGAGGGAGGGAGGGAGGGAGGGAGGGAGGGAGGGAGGGAGGGAGGGAGGGAGGGAGGGAGAGAGGGAGGGAGGGAGGGAGGGAGGGTGAGGTGAGGTGGACTGTGAAAGACAGGGAATGAGGAGAGCTGCATAGTAGAATAGGGTAGAAGGTAAGAAAGAGAACGAAAGACAAAGGTGGTGTCATTCTGGCAGAGAGCGCGCGAGAGAGAGAGAAGCAGAAGGACTGAGATGCTTGTCTTCCTCTCGGAATGTAATTCGTTCCAACGGGAACGGCCTAGCTGCCTAGCCATCACTACCTGACAGCTTTTCACACTCCTCTCCGCCTCATCCCCAAAAATACTCCCACTACCGCTCACACACACACACACACACACGTCACTCCCTTGTCTGTAACCCACGGCAACACACTCAGCGACCGGGGGAAGGTGGGCAGAGCAGGTGGGCAGACCATAATGACAATGGTCCTCAAACTAGCTAAAGTCAGGCGTTATGGTCTTTCACCCTTTTATTTGACAGTTAGTCAGTGTTCTGTAGTGGAATTCTACAGGTTTGTGAAACGTCTTTAGTCCATTGTGATGTCACCCATTAGAAGGCTGGGGGTAAGGTCAATGTGATGGCTCCGGACGGTTTAACACAACCACACTTAACCCTGAACCGAGACGCAGCCATTCATTCACTGAAACTGAATTACATGCAAATAAACGCCTCCCCCCTTTTTCCTCTCCTCTCCTCCCCCCTCCCCCTCTCCCTTTCCTCCCCTCATCCTCTGCTTCCTGCATTTTCCCTGCCCCGAGGAGTGTCAAAATGTTAATTTTCTTTAAATTACTTGCCGTTACAGTTCAGATAAGACCGCTCTGAAAGACAATAGTTTTCCTCCTGAAGTACAGAGAGAGAGAGAGAGAGAGAGAGAGCTGGGAGTGAACGCTTATTTTCTCCCAGACTCCCCCAGCTAAACCTTTCTTCTTCTCAGAGTGCGTAGTCCCCTCTTGGTGTAGAAGACTCTTTCTATTGGCTAATAGAGCTGAGCAGAAAGGCCAACATTTCCAGCATTTATCCTCTAATTAGACCATAATGGCCGCCTTTTAAAGAACAGAACTAACCTCAAATGTATTTTTCTTGGAGATCAACTGACTAGTAACTGACTGAAGCTTGAGTGTGTGTGTGTGTGTGTGCGTGCGCGTGTGTGCATGTTAGACAGGTGACTGTGGGTGGTGACGACTGGTTAGTGGTCCATAGCGATGCATTTGTGTGAGAGTGGGTGGGATGTGTTCTGTGTGTGTGTGTATGTAGGTGTGGTGTCATTGTATGTGTGTGAGGGAAAGTGTGTGTGGGACTTACCTGTCATCTCACCTAAGCTGTATTTTCATTGGCTGTGTGGCTCGGGTGGGCGGTGGCTGGCGGTGCGTGTGACAAAGGGACGTCACTGGAGATTGACGGGTGCAGCGTGGGCGTCGGCTATCGCCTCACCAAGGGACACAGAGACACAGATGTGGGACACAATGTTCCTGTCTGAAACATATGGTTTCTAGTGTGTGTGATGGAGAGAGGTAGGGAGGAACAGATGAGGGAGAGATACAGCGAGAGAGATGGGGGTGAGAGATAAAGTTAGACAGAGACCATGTATTTCATGTTACTTTACAATATTACATGTTATATACTACTAGTTACAGTTCATTTGGAAAGTATTCAGACCCCTTTACTTTTTCCACATTTTGTTACGTTACAGCCTTATTCTAAAATGTATTAAATTGTAAATATATATATTTTTAAATAACCTCATCAAACTACACATAATACCCCATAATGACAGAAAAAATGATTTTATCACGACACAAGAGACCCAGATGCAGACACAGGAGGCAGATGGTTTGAGCTCTGGTATTTATTAGAATCCAAGGTAAAGACAGAAGGCAGGTCGGGGACAGTACCTCCCCCCCTCTAGGGGCACCACCTGGTATCCTACCTGGGTACCTGGTTGACCGGGGTGCCCTGCGGTGGAAGTCGGCGTTGAGGGCTGGGTCCAGGATGTCTCTAGCGGGGACCCAGCACCTCTACTCCGGGCCATAACCCTCCCAGTCAAGCAGGTATTGGAAACTCCTGCCCCACGGTCGAACACTCAGGAGGCGTCTCACTCTGTACGCTGGGTGGACATTGATGACTCGGGTCGGAGGGGTGGGCCTGGAAACAGAAGACAAAGGGCTGTGAGACACAGGCTTAATACATGGAATGTAGGGTGAATGTAGGCTTAACACATGGAATGTAGGGTGAATACGGAGGGTACGGGCTAACAAAAGATGAACAGCAGTGGAACTAAGGACTCTAGAGATGGGGAAAGGGCCAATGAAACGAGGGGAAAGTTTGCGGGACTCCATCCGAAGGGGCAGGTCCCGTGTGGATAGCAATACCCTCTTCCCAACATGATAGAGAGGAGCTGGAGTCTGGCGGCGGTCCCCATGTCGATGATACCTGGAGTTGCTCCTGAGAAGCGTCACCCGGACTCTTCTCCTGGTACTCCGACAGTGGCGGACGAACATCTGGGTCGAGGGCATGTTGACTTCCTGCTCTTGTTCCGTGAAGAGCGGAGGCTGATACCCCATGGAGCACTCGAAAGGGGAGAGTCCCGTGGCTGAACAGGGAAAGGTGTTCCCGGCATACTCCACCCAGACCAGTTGTTGGCTCTGGGTAGTGGGGTTGGTCGAGACAAGGCATCTTAAGGTTGTTTCCAGGTCTTGGTTTGCTCGCTTTACTGGCCTTCGGAGGTGAGCAGGCGGCAGCGGATGAATGAATGTTCCCGAGACCCGACCTCCTCTCACTCCGGCGTTCTCATAGACACCCATCAATCCTAATCGTGAGGGCGATGAGGGAATCGAGGTCCAATGGTAACTCCCAATCTGCGAGCAATTATTTTATTTCCTCCGACAGCCCGTGAAGGAAGGTATCGAAAAGAGCCTCCGGATTCCAGGCACTCTCGGCGGCCAATGTGCGAATCTCTACCGCATTGTCTGCCACACTTCAGGAGTTCTGATGTTCCTTCAGTAGTTTTCAGGCGCCTCCCTCCCAGACCCCAGAGAATCGAATACCTTCCTCCCCTCCACCATGAAATCTTCCAGGTTATGGCAAACGATGGATTGATGCTCCCTTACGGCCGTCGCCCAGGTGAGCGCCCTTACGGGCATTAGAGTAATTAGATACCCTATCTTCGATCGATCTGAAGGGAACAAAGATGGCTGTAGCTCAAAAATGAGAGAGCACTGGAAAAGAAACACCCGGCATGTTCCAGGATTGCCGGCATATCGCTCTGGAGGAGGTAAGCGGGGTTCTCGGGGAGTCGGGGTAGGCTGAACAAACCCACCACTAGTAGTGAAGTTACTGAGTGACCGGGAGGTCTCAGATGTGGCATGCTGCTTGCGAGTTAATTCACGGAATTGCTCCGTCATCGCCTTGAATCCCAGGTCGTGGCGTTCTGCCAGAGATCAGAACCCCTCCATCAGGTTCTGAAGTAGGTCCTCCTATCTCTTAATGTTAGCTCCCTGCAGGGAGACAGTGTGACGGAGCTGGTCCAAGTCTGCTGGGTCAGTCATGGCCAGTTCGTACTATCACGACACAAGGTGAGACCCAGATGCAGACACAGGAGGCAGATGGTTTGAGCTCTGGTATTTATTATAATCCAAGGGATAGACAAAAGGCAAGTCGGGGACAGGCAAGCATTCATAACCAGAGTCCAAAATGGTACAGGGCGGCAGGCAGGTCCGAGGTCAGGGGCAGGCAGAGTGGTCAGGCAGGCGGGCTCAGAGGCAGGACAGGCAAGGGTCATAATTAGGAGGAAAAAAGGGACTGGGAAAAAAAGGAGCTGAGAGAAAAACGCTGGTTGACTTGACAAACACGACGAACTGGCACAGACAGACAGAAAACAGAGGTATAAATACGCAGGGGAGGTGGGTATAAATACTCCTGGAGGGAGGTGGAGACAATCACAAGGACAGGTGAAACAGATCAGGGTGTGACAGTTTTTTAGAAATGTTTGTTTTCGCGTTGTCATTATGGGGTATTGTGTGTAGATTGCTGAGGATATATATATATATATATGTTTTTAATCCATTTTAGAATAAGGTTGTAACGTAACAAAACAATAAAGGGGTCAGAATACTTTCCAAATGCACTGTATATTACTTTGAGTTACTTTCGTGAAAAAATATCTCAATCTCACCCGTTTGTTTGACTGTCATGCTCTACCAAAGATAGGCCACTTACTCACTCAGGTTTGATCACGAGCTTCTCCTTTCATCTGTGTCGCTACTTTCCTGTGCTAGACTACAAATGCTATGCTATATATGGGACGCTTCATTAGCCATGTACAGTATACTGTAAGCCACAGATCTGTACAGATGTTCTATATTAATCAGTAGCTAAAGCGTTTGTGGTGAGTCAAAAGAGTTAGTGCAAAAAGGGTCCATACAGATAGTTAAATAGTTATCCAATAGCCACCCAGACTAACTATAGTATTTAGCAGTCTTATGGCTTGAAGACTGAAGACTGAACATACATCAACAAAGAGAAAAAGCAGGCGAGCCAGCTGCACTATGATTCACATTTTGTGGGGAGAAAAAACGAAACAAAAAAAATATGTTAGGGATTTTTCTTAACAGTAAGGATTCCAATTTCGTTGGAATGTTTTAGCATTTAAACGTTCACACCCCTAACGCGAACCCATAGATATGTATGGAGGGCACAGGTGCAACTAGATGGGAAAGCCCTCTATGGGATTTGCTATCACAGAAGTGATCAATGTCAAAGATCAGAGGTGCGCCCATTATACATTTCTATGGACAGCAGTTGTCATGACATTTCTCCAAACAGCCTTTCTCCGCTCACTTGAGAACTAAATGAGGAAACAGGTTAAGATCGGAACATGGAAACTCACGACCAGTAGAGATATGATTCTGAAAGTAACACACGCGTTGTTAGAGAAAGTAACTGTAATAATATTACCCAATTTGAAAAAGTAACACATTACTTTACCATGTTACTCATGAAAGTAATCTGATTACGTAACGCAACCCCAACACTGCTCATCAATAAAATGCATGGGTTCTCTGGTAATTAACTGAAAATGTGATCAAAAACATTTTGTTTTGTTTGCCCTGAGAGGACTGTGCTCCCTCCCTCCTCCCCAATTCTCTATGGGGCTCATGTAGACCGATCCATCACAGTAGCGGGGCCTCTGTGGACGCCTGTAATCTGCAGTGTGTGTGTGTGTGTGTGTCATCATTTTAATTAGCTCGTTTTACAGTGGAATTTAAACCCTGGTGGGATTATTCCTTTTATCTTACTGTAGCTAGGCTGAAGTATGTGTGTGTGTGTGTGTGTGTGTGTGTGTGTGTGTGTGTGTGTGTGTGTGTGTGTGTGTGTGTGTGTGTGTGTGTGTGTGTGTGTGTGTTACTCAGGTCTCTACACTAAACGTGGAGTTCAGAGATAACAAGCCTTTCTCTCCACATTCAGCTGTATATCAGGGGTTTATTAATGGACTTTTCTCTTCTTCTTTAAAAGCTCCACAAAGGCTCCACAGAGATCATCCTTGCCCTGTTTACCTCACTACCGTGACTCGTTTCAGGAAACTAGGCGTATGTCGTACGTCACTACTTCACAGGAGCGGTATTTGAATGTGAACAATTGTTTTGGGCAAGAACGCCTTCTGGAACATGTGAACTTCCATGTGCCTTAATAACAAACTTGCATTCCATCCATAAATTGTTAAATTACAAGCCTAGTTGGTTTAGCTATGGAAAAAGTCAGGAAAACTTCCCGCTAGGAGTGATTGGCCGAGATAATGGATGGGCTGGACATGCCGGGAGATGAGTTTGAATTGGTCTGCCATGTAGCATGTTTCTGTCTATAATATGAGCTGTTCAGTACGTGTTGACAGTCCTTTGCTACTGCAATGTTTTTGAAAGATATAACGCTAGCCAACGAGAACTACAAAAGTTTTGCTTCTTTTCTCAACAACCTTGATGACCTGAATTTAGCAAGCACTATTGACAGTACAGAGATTTACAGACACCTTAGCCAAATACATTTAAACTCAGTTTTTCACAATTCCTGACATTTAATCCTAGTAAAAATTTCCTGTCTAAGGTCAGTTTGGATCACCACTTTATTTTAAGAATGTGGAATGTCAGAATAATAGTAGAGAGAATTATTTATTTCAGCTTTTATTTCTTTCATCACATTCCCAGTGGGTCAGAAGCTTACGTACACTCAATTAGTATTTTTAACTTGGGTCAAACATTTTGGGTAGCCTTCCACAAGCTACCCACAATAAGTTGGGTGAATTTTGACCCATTCCTCCTTATAGAGCTGGTGTAACTGAGTCAGGTTTGTAGGCCTTCTTGCTCGCACACGCTTTTCCAGTTCTGCCCACACATTTTCTATAGGATTGAGGTCATGGCTTTGTGATGGCCACTCCAATACCTTGACTTTGTTGTCCTTAAGCCATTTTGCCACAACTTTGGAAGTATGCTTGGGGTCATTGTCCATTTAGAAGACCCATTTGCGACCAAGCTTTAACTTCCTGACTGAGATGTTGCTTCAATATTTCCACATAATTTTCCTCCCTCATGATGCCATCTATTTTGTGAAGTGCACCAGTCCCTCCTGTAGCAATGCACCCCCACAACATGATGCTGCCACCCCCGTGCTTCACGTTTGGTATGGTGTCCTTCAGCTTGCAAACCTCCCCCTTTTTCCTCCAAATGTACCGATGGTCATTGTGGACAAGCAGTTCGATTTTTGTTTCATCAGACCGGAGGACATTTCTCCAAAAAGTATGATCTTTGTCCCCATGTGCAGTTGCAAACTGTAGTCTGGCTTTTTTAGGAGCAGTGGCTTCTACCTTGCTGAGTGGCCTTTCAGGTTATGTCGATATAGGACTCGTTTTACTGTGGATATAGATACTTTTGTACAGGTTTCCTCCAGCATCTTCACAGGGTCTTTTGCTGTTGTTCTGGGATTGATTTGCACTTTTCGCACCAAAGTACGTTCATCTCTAGGAGACAGAATGTGTCTCCTTCCTGAGCGGTATGATGGCTGCATGGTCCCATGGTGTTTATACATGCATACTATTGTTTGTACAGATGAAAGTGGTACCTTCAGGCGTTTGGAAATTGCCCCCCAAGGATGAACCAGACTTGTGGTCTACATTTTCTTTCTGAGGTCTTGGCTGATTTATTTTGATTTTCCCATGATGCCAAGCAAAGAGGGACTGAGTTTGAAGGTAGGCCTTGATCTACATCTACAGGTACACCTCCAATTGACTCAAATTATGTCCATTAGCCTATCAGAAGCTTCTAAAACCATTACATAATTTTCTGGAATTTTGCAAGCTGTTTAAAAGCACAGTCAACTTAATGTATGTAAACTTCTGACCCCCTGGAATTGTGATAGAGTGAATTATAAGTGAAATAATCTGTCTGTAAACAATTGTTGGAAAAATCACTTGTGTCATGCACAAAGTAGATGTTCTAACTGACTTGCCAAAACTATAGTTTCTTAACAAGAAATTTGTGGAGTAGTTGGAAAAACAAGTTTGAAAGACTCCAACCTAAGTGTATGTAAATGTCCGACTTCAACTGTTTACGGGTAAGAGTCTAGCTACATTTTCAGATATAAGTTTCACATTTTTTCAGAAAGTCCTTTTTATTGCAAGTTAAAGCGTACTGTTAGTTACAGTAGCTAGCAAACGTTAGCTTGCTGGCTTTCTAGCTAATATTGTTCAAAACAAACATTTGCATTGCTAGTTATAGCCTAATGTTAGCTAGCTAATGTTGAACCTAGTTTGTTGGCTTTAGCTACCTGCAGATTCATACTACATCTATGACAATGTTTGTATTGGTAGTAGTATGAATTGGGATTATGCCAGTTCATTGTTTAGCTAGCTACCTACATGTCGAAACAAAAGAATCCACTTCGGCCGGATTATTACATGACTCATCAAATTAGCCAGGTGTGTCTGGGGTGATTACGGCCACCTATTGTATTTAATGAATATGTTTACACGTGACAGTGTCTAGACTATGTCTCGACAATAGTGACCCATTGACTTAGCTAGATGTGGCTGGGGGGGTGCTTATAGCATTTTCTTCACATGACCCATCAATTTAGACAATAATGATAACATATTTATAAAGTATTTTTTATCTGGGCACTTTCTGTTGTTGATATTGCTTCTATGTAAGTAACCACTTCACTGTACTGTTTTCACCTTCTGTATGCTGTGCTTGTGATAAGTAAACGTAGATTTCATTTGATATAGCGTGTGTTTACCACATGGCCTCACATGTGAATCCTTAAGGAGATGGGTGGGGCTAAGGCTTAAGAGGGTGTGAACAATGCTGAATGGGCGGAGATAAAGAAGAGCATTATAGTAGCTGTACCAACATATTCAAGGACCATTTTCTCAAAAGTGTATCACCTTTCAAGGCTGAATTTCTTCCCCATTGTTCCTCAAATGCAGTGTATGATATACCATTTTCTAGCTCTGAGTCTCTACTTTTATCCAACGTAAAAAACACAATTTCAAATTTTGATACATAAGACCAAATCAAGGAGGTCGCTCACATATTGTGTGTCTGTGAGAGTGAGAGAGAGAGAGAGAGAGAAAGCTAGAGAGAGAGAGAGAAGGAGAGAGAGAGATAGATAGAGAGAGAGAGAGAGAGAGAAAGCTAGAGAGAGAGAGAGACAAGGAGAGAGAGAGAGAGAGAGAGAGAGAGAGAGAGAGAGAACAAAAGAGACAAACATCAGGAACATGAGCACGTTAAAGTACTGTAGATCCGCTTAAATATAAAACTCTACAGAATCCGCACAGTAACTAATGTATCCTTTAAATCATAAACCACATGATCCTGTATGACTTGGAGAACATTTGCGTGTGTGTTCCACATTCACGTGCTCACACTGTCAAGCATCCGTGTATGAGTGTGTGAGCATGCACTTCTCAGTGTGTGTAGGCGCCATAGAATGGACTGGAAATAGCCATGTTAACCTAGCCCTGACACACGCCCACACTCACACTAACCAGCTTTCATTACCACACTGGCACACAGCATCGGTCAGAGAGGACGGCAGACATACTCATTAAAACACAGGAAATAGAATGCATGCATACATATATTCTGCATAAATTATTTTAAACTGTACACACAGAAAATGAAGACAGACACATACAGGAGGCACAACCACACGCGCACGCACTGCCATACACACGCACGTCCCTGCTAGCATGCTGAAGATGAGTGATCATAGCAATAAGAGGATGTGGTCAAGGGCCAGTCAATAACCTTAGTTAATCTAATCTCCTAAACTAATAAAACCATCAACACGAACACCTTACAGTATGTAACATAGACCATTATACATCACACATATCCACTGGTCTATAGCCTGCTGCTCCTACTGACCAGTCAATACCCGTATTACATACACGTTACTCTGTTATGTATGTAACAGGCTGAGCTGTCTCAGGACAACCCTGAGCCTCTACACAGTAGGAGAAAACCACCCCACATGATGACACACTTAACACCCCACCTCCCCCGACACACACACACACAGCACGAACCTTCCACCTTCAACATTGAACAACATGAGAAACGGAGTAACACCATGCAGACTCCCGAAGGATCTTGTGTCTGTTGTACACGTGCTGTTAGCTCTGTCATTGTCCACTGTGTTCCCCTGTGTTCCCCCGTGTTCCAGTGTGGTCCCCTGTGTTCCACTTTGTTCCCCTGTGTTCCCTTGTGTCTTTTTCTCTGCAGGGATTTCACCTAAATAATGGCCTCATTTGTATTTTTTTAATTTACCCTTTATTTAACTAGGCGAGTCAGTTAAGAACAAATTATTATTAACAATGACGACCTACCAAAAGGCCTCCTGCGGGGACGGAGGCTGGGATATTCGTATATATATATAAAAATATAGGAAAAAACTACATTGCTTACACCTTGTAGGTCTTTGTTTTCTCTGTGTCTACAGCCAGTAACAAGAGTCTGGGGTATCATACAGCAGATACAAACATGCTCAGTCTGTTAGTTTGGAGCAAATGACTAATCAATATAGCCTTTAGTTATGTCTGACTTTAACATCCCGCCAATGATCTGGTTACAGAACAAGTAGTGGACAATTTCTCCCTCCCTCCCTGTACGTACAATAATACAGCACTGCTGGTGTGTAGAAAATACAGGCCTGAAATCCAGTGCACAATTCATCCCACATACTGTAGACACTTTCAGTAATGCTGTTCTACTCAACCACATTGCTTACACCTAATCCTCAGATCTAAAATGACCCACAATAAGTATACATGGGTCTTTCCATAAATAATGGGGCCAATGTGTGACATTGTGATAAACATTTTTAAAAAATGGAAAGGATTTTTCAACATTTCCACAAGTAGGGCTACTTGTAGGCATACTGTAGGCATACTGTATATGCAAAATGGCCCATAACTCCACCCTATAGAACTAAATACGACTAGTACTATACATCCTTTAAGCAGGGTTCATACAGACATATATTGGCTAGTCAAATTCAAGGAATTTCAGGGACTTTTTCAAACATTGAATTTCAATTTTCAAGGACCTCAATGTTATACAATTGTATAATGTATATAACTGTACATAAAGGGTCCAATATAGAACCTCCCCTCCCCATAAAAAGCATGCAAAAAGTGTTTAAAAATAGTAGGCCATTACCAGTAAGAATAAATCTTTTTTTAGGCCTTGCCAATTCATTGATATTAAAATGATTATGACATTCTAAAATACGTGAGAATAACGTGGACCTGCCTAACTAAATGAATTGGATGCATGCATATTTTTTCTGAAGCCTATGTGGCCAACGTAGGCACACATAATAAGGCCATGAATAGCAGTAGTATTAAGCTCACCATGGCTGTTTTTATACTGAGAACAAGAACAAAAACCAGGTTCCTTTTGTAATGGCAGGCTTTGTATAGAAAGCCAATTAGATTCGATGTTGTTGTCCTCATCATAACCGCACGTGGTCCATGTTGTATTGTTTCAAATTGCTGGTACAACATGGAAACCAAAATGTATATGTCATGATATTTAATTATCAGATCATAGTGTGAAGAAGCCCATTATGTAACTTGACGTCATTATATCCAGAATAATTAATAGGAATAGCGTTGGGTGTTGCGCAATAGTATATCCTACACAATTGCGCACAGCAGACTCCGTGTCCAATCCGAGGCACAAAAACATGAACATGAACTCGTTACCTTGATGCTTTCTCTGTTGAATCTTATGAGACCCTGCTGTAACTCAAGCAGACAACACCTTCTTTCCAGCACTTGGGCGGTTGTTGCATCACGTGCTCTATCACAACAGCTGTTCGTCACCTGACTGAAGACGTGGCGGGAGGATGTGGCGGGACACATTCAGGATAGGATGTGTCACACGCTTCAATGGGCCTACTAGCGTAAGAGGTAACAAACATTACTGCACAAGCTAGGTGAGAAAAACACTACAGACACTACAAAAACAGGGAACGATCCAATGTGAGCCAGACAGACAGGAAAACGTGGGTGAAAAACTTCATCAAAGTTGTAAAGTAGGATTCAGATGGAAGAGCACACAGACTCAGAAAAACACATCTGGGAAGTGGCCATTTGTAAATATTCTAGACCTTTTTTCCAGGACTTGAGCTGTTAATGCATGGTATGGCTATCACAACAGCCGTTCATCACTTGACTGTCATTCGGAAAATTCCTTCCTGAATCAGATGATGATGTTTGAAAACATCAAGGTGTAATTAAACAGCTCAACACCAAATGGCAAATGACAAGAGTTGTTATGTAGTTACACTGCATT
The DNA here is from genome assembly GCF_013265735.2 of Oncorhynchus mykiss. NCBI lineage: Eukaryota > Metazoa > Chordata > Actinopteri > Salmoniformes > Salmonidae > Oncorhynchus > Oncorhynchus mykiss. Next base: position 56,136,312 of record NC_048579.1, on the reverse strand, counting down.
TCTGAGCTCTCAATACAAAAAAATGGTCAGATGGCTAGATCCAGGAATCTTACAGGAATCTTACAGGAATCTTACAGGAATCTTACTGGATTCTTACAGGATTCTTACAGGAATCTTACAGGAATCTTACAGGATTCTTACAGGAATCTTACAGGAATCTTACAGGATTCTTACAGGATTCTTACAGGAATCTTACAGGAATCCAATTTTACTGTCACGTGTACTCCCTTGCCAGGTTTACTGACCACCGGTCCCGGCAACCCATCTTTACACACCTGGCAACCTTCATTACGTACACCACATCTCATCATCAGTCACGCCTGTACTTCATTTCTACCTTATAGTATAGTACTCTTCTGTTAGTAGTCATCAGGGAGTATTACTTGTGTTTCCATAACAGACGCTGCTCTTCTCTTGTATTGTTCCATGTTCATTATTATTAAACTCACTAACTGCACTTGTTTCCTGCCTCGCTGCTCCTACGTTACATGAACTAATTCATGCTTAACTGATGATAGAATGACAACTTACACTGCCATAAATGCAAGGACAGAAAAGTAATGTTTTATGATTTTGTTTCACGATTTAGGACAAATCCATCAAGACAGCAAGTACAAACATAGGTTTTGAATCAGCTTGTGAATTTGATTGAATATAGCTACAATATGTTCCCCGTTACATCTTAATGTAATGACATGAAAGAAAATGGCAGATTATTATCAATGACTTGTCAACAGCTGTAACAAGTTATCTAGTGTAGTTTAGAGAAAGACCATATACAGTGTACTGTAGCTGTACAGGAGCAGACATTAGTGTTCCTTGTTCTTCATGATGCTCTCTGCGCTTTTAACGGACCTCTGAGACTATCACAGTGCAGGGGCATTTATACGGAGACTTGATTACACACAGGTGGATTGTATTTATCATCATTAGTCATTTAGGTCAACATTGGATCATTCAGAGATCCTCACTGAACTTCTGGAGAGAGTTTGCTGCACTGAAAGTAAAGGGTCTGAATAATTTTGCACGCCCAATTTTTCAGTTTTTGATTTGTTAAAAAAGTTTGAAATATCCAATAAATGTCATTCCACTTCATGATTGTGTCCCACTTGTTGTTGAGTCTTCACAAAAAAATACAGTTTTATATCTTTATGTTTGAAGCCTGAAATGTGGCAAAAGGTCGCAAAGTTCAAGGGGGCCGAATACTTTCGCAAGGCACTGTATATTCACAGTACCAGCCAGTCAGACACAGTCTCCATCCTGATAGAGGACACACAGCACATCATGCCTGTCCACAGCTAAAATACTACTCTGGCTTTATCAATAAGTGGCCATCTAATCGTCCCCCAGTTCAATTTGAACTGAATATAGCCCTGCCCACCCACCGCAAAAACAGCTTAGCACTGGGCAGCCAGGCGAAAAATGGCTGCCACCACACCCGTCACCTAGGAATGAGATGAGCTAGCAACCAATATTTTGTCTGTTTTCAGGGATGTGGTGGGGGCGTCGAAGAGATTGTTGTTGACTGTGACCCCCTATATTATTGAAAGGGTAGGATAGACATTCAGAGATGGGACCAACCCAAGCAATAGGAGAAATGTACATTTATCCAAGATATTTTCAGTGTCTGTGGGTATAAAATCAAATCAAAATCAAATCAAATTGTATTTGTCACATGCGCCGAACACAACAGGTGTAGACCTTCACGGGAAATGCTTACTTACAAGCCCTTAACCAACAACGCAGTCCAAGAAATAGAGTTAAGAAAATGTCTCCCCGTGTTCCTGGAAATGTAACAAAAATATTTCCTCAAATCAATGTGCCTCTTAGAGTGGGAAGCCATTCACTTTGGGCAACATCCCCATATTTCAGCTTAAGTGTTGCAGCAGGGATATTTTGTAGGAATTAGAAAGACGATGAATGATGCAATATTTTCACGCTAGAGGGAGAGTATTGCGCTTCAAATTAGACAGGTGGCAGAGAAGGGGAATGCGGAGGAGAGAAATAAATCCGCAGGAATTTACCACTAATGAGTGGTAGAGGGAGAGGATTCTACTTCTCCAGCAGAGAGTGGGAGAAAGGGAGAGAGAGTGACAGGAGGAGAATGAAAGATGGATATAGTAGAGAAGACTGAGATGAGGAAAGAGAGTGATGGATAGAGATTGGGAGGGATTAGATGAAAAGCAGGTAACAGACATAGACTGTCAGATAGAGGGAGGTAGAGAGAACACATGCACTCAGTTGAAAACACACACACACTGTTCTATCAGCTGTCACGCTGGAGGTTAAAGTCCTCCTGAGATGAGTTCTGCTGTGCAATATCCATGCTTCCGGACCAGTGCTCAGCCAATCCCGCTGCCCTATCCAACTGACAGACAGCGGCAGGTCTCTCCCTCGCTCCACCTGAGTGGCTCACCCTGCGAGGGCCCACAGACAGACAGGAAATGTCAGAGCCTGGCCCCGTGCACCACAACCACCAAGACTAATCATACACCCTATACCCAAACTAGCCTGCATACTACCGTGGATCTGTCAGACTGGGAATCAAACGACAGAGATGTGAGAGAGCTGTGGGACAGTTTAAACTAGGAGAGAGAGAGAGGGCGAGATAAGGGAGGGAGAGGAAGGAGAGTAGGCAGAAATAGAGAAAAAGGAGAGACACCTGGATAGGAGATGGGGAGGAAGGTGAAAGAGGTAGATAGAGCATTCATTTGAATGAACAAGTAAAGTAAAAAAACAAGTAAAAAAATAAAAAATAAAGACAGGAGAAATGTCTCACGTGGCTAGTTGATAGAGAGAGGGAACCGTGTTCGAGATGAGAACATGTTGTTTTTTTCATGTCAGTGGTTCACCCCTTTCACCCACACGATTGACACGGGAACCTTAACATTACATAGTCTGGAATTGATTTCAGAGGCTGTAGAGCCAATTCATTTCCATCTGTTTGAACCTGATGGAGTGAGGCTGATAGGCAAGCTATAGACAGAGCCATTATCACACAGCTATCCCAAGAGAGACCAAAGACCACATGACACCATCGATTTACAAACTCCTTACATTATTACCAATGTGCATGTTGTCCTCTACTACCATAGGGGGCACATGCACATATGAAGGCACTCACTCACACACACACACACACACACACACAAACACGCGTGCACACACACACGCACATGCACACACGTATGCACGCAAGCACACAGACACACACACACGCACACACACACACACTGGCCTACATACTGTGGCTTATCTCCCCTGTGTCCTGAGGTGTTTGTGTTTGTGTTTCCTCTTTTTAGGAGTAACAGGCGAGGTCATCGCGTATTCCCCCTGGAGCGCTGTGTATTGTGCATCGCAGGAGAGAGGCGTTTGATCTAGCGTTGGAAACAAGAACTAAATGTAAACATGCCAAACGCCTGCACCCCGTGGGAAATCAGCCCTGTGAGGATGTGGTGGGACACATTCAGAATAGGATGTATCACACGCTTCAATGGGCCTACTACCGTAAGAGGTACATTACTGCACAGGCTAGGTGAGAAAAACAACACAGACACTACAAAAACAGGGAACGATCCAATGTGAACCAGACAGACAGGAAAAAGTGGGTGAAAAACTTCATCAAAGTTGTAAAGTAGGATTCAGATGGAAGAGCACACAGACTCAGAAAAACACATCTGGGAAGTGGCCATTTCTAAGTAGGAAGTCATCAGGACCAGTGGTTGCCGACATACATTGGATAATTCTAAGTGTTCTGACAAGAGGCTTGCGCTCCTGCTTTAATACACACACACACGCACACACACACACACACACACACACACACACACACACACACACACACACACACACACACACACACACACACACACACACACACACACACACACACACACACACACACACACACACACACACACACACAAACACACTCTAAATCAATGCTTGTAGCCTACCGTTCTCCAATCAGGCCCCCTGCATAGCTAGGAGGAGCTGATCTAGTCTGGAGCCTGAGCTCAAACAGCAACGCCAGAAGCGAGGCTAAATTACATTGTAAACAAACTGGCTGATGACTAATGTAACAGTTCTCAACACACAGGAAGTAGAATTAGAACTGTGGGAGTAATCCTTCACGACTTGGCTGCTGATTGGAGTAATGATTGGGGGAACAGGTAGCCTGTTAGAAGTGGTAGCCCTGATTTCTGCTACAAGCTCTCACAGTCTTATGTCAGAATTAGATGTTCATCCATGTTTCTTAAACGTCATATTTTGAAGTGTTTAGGGTTAAGTTAAGGCATTAACTCCAAATTCTTAAGGTTAGGATTGAGGTTTGGGATAGGCTTAAAACTAAAATATCAAAAACAACTTGCTATCGGATTCAAATATGCAAAATAGGCCAATGCTTACGTACGTCCACCAGACCACTGTACCACTGCAGTTCACAATTCTCTGGCGAGACATGAGAATTCTTGATGATACTTGATGGTATGAGGTCGGTTGGCTTGCTGAGCCTTCCCAAACCAAAGCCCTAACTTTAACCACTCATAATGAATGCCTAAACGATTCATCTTTGAGTTGTTTCGGGTTTCAACTCTATAACCACTATAACCACGAATGAATGCGTCAAAGACAGTATTACGTTCATCCCATAATACGTAGCATTTAGAAGGGAAACTAAGACATCTTGTTGAGTCATCAGGACCAGTGGTCGCCGCCATATGTTTAACATTCTAAGTGTGCTGACAAGAGGCTTATACACCTGCTTTAAACCCTGTTCAATCAGTGTATAAGACATAAATTAAACACACACACAAACATGGCATTCAAAATCAGTGCCAATCTCCAGAGATCTATATATAATGACAAAATGTACATGTCCCTAACAATGGGAGTCGTTGTCCAAAAGGTGGGGAGGCAGGCAACACGCTTAGGTCCAAAATAAACCCATAGAAATGCATTGGGCTTATTTTGGACCGATTTTGGCCAGAGTGAAACTTCTCGCTTCATCTCTGCCATCGCCCATCGTTCAGCCTGATTTCTGTCCTGCAGGGGCAGACTGAAGGGGTTAGCTTTTAGGCAGTTTGGCATAAAGTCAAATAAAGTCAAAAATTATGTTTAGTGAGATTGGCATGAAGTAAAATACATGTTGTTTAATCAGATTGGCATAAAGTCAAAAAGATGTTGTTTAGTCAAACTGGCATGAAGTCTAATACATGTTGTTTAGTCTTGTTGGCATGAAGTCAAATACATGTTGTTTAGTCTTGTTGGCATGAAGTCAAATAGATGTTGTGTCACGGCCGTTAAAATATAAACGCAACGTGTAAGGTGTTGGTCCCATATGTCATGAGCTGATTTAAAACTTCCCAGAAATCCTCCATACACAAAAAGCTTATTTCTCCAATTGTTTTTGTTAGTGAGCTGAGGAGTATTTCTGTCGTTAATAAAGCCCTTTTGTGGGGAAAAACTAATTCTGATTGGCTGGCCCTGGCTCCCAAGTGGGTGGGCCCGGCTCCTGAGTGGGTTGGCATATGCCCTCCCAGGCCCACCCATTGCTGTGCCCCTGCTCATTCATGTGATATCCACAGTTCATAGTTTAACTTTATGAAGTTCAGGATGGCGCCGATAGAGATGGCAGCTTCACTTCAAGTCCTTAGGAAACTGTGCAGTATTTAGTTTTTTTAATGTATTGTCTCTTACATAGTTATTCCAGAAAACCTTTAGTGTTATTACATACAGCCGGGAAGAACTATTGGATATCAGAGAGACGTCAACTTATCAGCACAACCAGCACTACGACCAGGAATACAACTTTCCCGAAGCAGATCCTTTGTCTGCACCTCCCAGGGCATTTGAACTGATTCCAGAGGCTGACCCAAAACAACGCCATCGGAGGAGAGTGTGCCGGAGCGGTCTTCTATTGAGGCTTCGGATGCGCGCAGACAACCCACCGTTTCCGAGGATATTACTCACTAATGTCCAGTCCCTAGTTAACAAAGTTGACGAAATTAGGGCAAGAGTTGCCTTCCAAAGAAATCAAATCAAATGTATGTATATAGCCCTTCGTACAACAGCTGATATCTCAAAGTACTGTACAGAAACCCAGCATAAAACCCCAAACAGCAAGCAATGCAGGTGTAGAAGCACGGTGGCTAGGAAAAACTCCCTAGAAAGGCCAAAACCTAGGAAGAAACCTAGAGAGGAACCAGTCTATGTGGGGTGGCCAGTCGTCTTCTGGCTGTGCAGGGTGGAGATTATAATAGAACATGGCCAAGATGTTCAAATGTTCATAAATGACCAGCATGGTCAAATAATAATAATCACAGGCAGAACAGTTGAAACTGGAGCAGCAGCACGGCCAGGTGGACTGGGGACAGCAAGGAGTCATCATGTCAGGTAGTCCTGAGGCATGGTCCTAGGGCTCAGGTCCTCCGAGAGAGAGAAAGAAAGAGAGAAAGAAAGAGAGAATTAGAGAGAGCATACTTAAATTCACACAGGACACCGGATAGGACAGGAGAAGTACTCCAGATATAACAAACTGACCCTAGCCCCCCGACACATAAACTACAGCATAAATACTGGAGGCTGAGACAGGAGGGGTCAAGGGATTGTGACATACTCTGTTTCACGGATACATGGATAACTGGGGACATGTTGTCGGAGTCCCTACAGCCAATCTCTCTGGTAAGAAGAAGGGCGGGGGTGTATGTTTCATGATTAACGACTCATGGTGTAATTGTGTCAACATACAAGAACTCAAGTCCTTTTGTTCACCTGACCTAGAATTCCTCACAATCAAATGCAGACCGTATTATCTCCCAAGAGAACTCTCCTCGGTTATCGTCACAGCCGTGTATATCACCCCGCAAGCGGATACCAAGACGGCAATCAAGGAACTTCACTGGACTTTATGCAAACTGGAAACCATATATGCTGAGGCTGCATTTATTGTACCTGGGGATTGTAACAAAGCTAATCTGAGAAAAAGGCTACCTAAATTCTATCATATTGATTGCAGTACACGAGTGAGTAACACCCTCGACCACTGCTACTCTAACTTCCGCGATGCATACTAGGCCCTCCCCCGCCCTCCTTTTGGCAAATTTGACCATGACTCCATCTTGTTGCTCCCCTCCTATAAGCAGAAACTAAGTTAATAAGGAAGTGTATGGGAGATGTTGTACCTTCCCAAATAGAAACTGTGGAGTGATGGCAGAATTTGCGCAAAACTGAAAGCACGTACCGCCGCATTTGATCATGGCAAGGCGACTGGAAATATGACCGAATACAAACAGTGTAGTTTTTCCCTCCTTAAATGTTTTACTCACATCGGCCATGGAGAAGGAGAGCCCACAGTCTTTGGTAGTGGGCCGTATTGGTGGCACTGTATTGTCCTCAAAGCAAAAATAAGTTGTTTAATTTGTCTGGGAGCAAGACGTCGATGTCCGCGACAAGGCTGTTTTTCTTTTTGTAATCCGTGATTGTCTGTAGACCCTGCCACATACGTCTCGTGTTTGAGCGTTTGAATTACGACTCCACTTTGTTCCTATAATGACGCTTTGCTTGTTTGATTGCCTTAAATCCTCTCTAGGCTAGGGGAAGGTATTTTCACGTCCAGATGAAAAGCTTGCCCAAAGTAAACTGCCTGCTACTCAGGCCCAGAAGCTAGGATATGCATATTATTAGTAGATTTGGATAGAAAACACGTTTCTAAAACTGTTTGAATAATGTCTGTGAGTATAACAGAACTTATTTGGCAGGCGAAACCCAGACCTGAAAGCTCGCTCCACTTTGTTTTTATCCGCTATTGAACACCGTTTATCCTGTCTTAAATATTAGCGATTATTTACGTTAAAAAATACCTAAAGTTGTATTAGAAAAGTTGTTTGAAATGTTTGGACAAAGATTACAGGTAACTTATTAGATAATTTGTAGTCATGTTGGGCGAGTTGGAACCGGTGTTTTTCTGAATCAAACATGCCAAATAAATGTACATTTTGGGGATATAATGATGGAGTTTATCAAACAAAAGGACCATTTGTGATGTTTATGGGACATTTTGGAAGGCCAACAGAAGAAGATCTTCAAAGGTAAGGCATTAATTATATCATTATTTCTGAGTTTTGTGTCGCGCCTGGTGGGTTGAAATATGATTGTCATGTGTCTGTATGATGGGGTGCTGTCCTCAGATAATCGCATGGTTTCCTTTTGCCGTAAAGCCTTTTTGAAATCTGACATGGTGGCTTGATTAACAAGAAGTTAAACTGTATTTTGGTGTATTGCACTTGTGATTTTATGAAAGTTAAATATTTCTAATAATTTATTTTCAATTTCGCGCTCACCAGAACGTCTAGCCGTAACAGGTTTTAAATGTGTTAACCCTCGCAAGGCTGCTGGCCCAGACGGCATCCCTAGCCGCGTCCTCAGAGCATGTCTGTTTACAGACATCTTCAATCAATCCCTATCCCCGTCTGCTGTCCTCACATGCTTCAAGATGGCCACCATTGTTCCTGTTCCCAAGAAAGCTAAGGTAACTGAACTAAATGACTATCGCCCCGTAGCACTGACTTCTGTCATCATGAAGTGCTTTGAGAGACTAGTCAAGGATCATATCACCTCCACCCTACCTGTTACCCTAGACCCACTCCAGTTTGCTTACCACCCAAATAGGTCCACAGACGATGCAAATGCCATCGCACAGCACACTGCCCTATCCCATCTGGACAAGAGGAATACCTATGTAAGAATGCTGTTCATCGACTACAGCTCAGCATTCAACCCCATAGTACCCTCCAAACTCATCATTAAGCTTGAGAACCTGGGTCTCGACCACACCCTATGCAACTGGGTCCTGGACTTCCTGACGTGCCGCCCCCAAGTGGTAGGAAACAACATCTACACTCTGCTGATCCTCAACACTGGAGCCACACAAGAGTGCATTCTCAGCCCTCTCCTGTACTCCCTGTTCACCAACGACTGAGTGGCCATGCACACCTCCAACTCAATCATCAAGTTCACAGACGACACTACAGTGGTAGGATTGATTACCAACAACGACGAGACAGCCGACAGGGAGTGTGGTGTCAGGAAAGTAACCTCTCACTCAATGTCAGCAAGACAAAAGAGATGATCGTAGACTTCAGGTAACAGCAAAGGGAGCACCCCCCTATGCACATCGATGGGACAGCAGTAATAATGCCACTTTAAGAATGTTTACTTATCTCACATTACTCAACTCATATGTATATACCGTATACTGTATCCTTCACTATCTATTCTTTACTACCTATTGCATCTTATCCACTCTGTCACTGCTTATCCATATATTTTATTCGTATATATTCTTATACCATTCCTTTACTAGATTGTGTGTATTAGGTTTTGTTGTGGAATTTGTTAGATATTACCTGTTAGACACTGCTGCACTGTCGGATCTAGAAGCATAAGCATTTTGCTACACTCGCTAACCATGTGTATCTGACCAATACAATTTCATTTGATTTAATTTGAGATTAGAGCCTAATGAAATAATTTCAATTGACTGGTTTTCTTATATGAAATTGTTGCGTGTTGCATTTATATTTTTGTTCAGTATAAATATGAACTTTGTCTGAACAACATTCTCAAGCTCTGTCTCCTCTCACACAGGGACACACACAAATGTGCATATACACACACAATGACAGGACTGTCTTGTGAGTGCGTGACACTTGCTGGACATTTCATCAATTTTGTACTTCTAACCAGAGAAGATGTGTCATAGCTAGAGGACACACAAATCTCTCTCTCTCTCTCTCTCTCTCTCTCTCTCTCTCTCTCTCTCTCTCTCTCTCTCTCTCTCTCTCTCTCTCTCTCCCTCTCTCTCTCTCTCTCTCTCTCTCTCTCTCTCAGAAAACACACACTTTCTTCCTATGGCCACCCTTCTCCAGACTGCGGAGAGTGACAATCCACTCTCCTCTTCCTTTGGGTGCTTAGAGTACTCCTCTGAGAAAAACAGACAGTGTTGACACACTTAGCTCTTTTCAGTCCAGCTCTCCGCTGTGTGATACACGCTCCATCAGTGGTGATTTCAGCATGTAAATCTTGGTTGGTGCAAAAAAAAAGTGTATGCATGCCAGCAAAACCTCTACACAATACATTAATTGCACTATAACAGTGAAAAGTGGTGCCCACAAACTGTTAGGGCCTACATAAAGCTGTCCCAACAGCAGAGCTTTCTTTTCAGCACCATGGAGTGAATCCTTACCACCGCTACACCTGGCTATCAGCGGAGCCTTGTCTGGCAGCGAAACAGTTCATTCAGCCTCATTTACTGCCTTTTCAAAAAACATGGCTGATATGGCTGACTTGCTTAAATAAATGTGGTTTGTACTGTCATTTGATATGTACCAACTTTGGCATAAGGAAACAATGAGTGGATAAGAGGCAATCCGTAATTTCAATGAAGACATTAATGAGCGAGCTAAAATGGACGTAGTCAATATATCTATTTGTTCAGCACTTTTGAAATGTTTAGCGACAGAATTCAGAACATGGGCCGTTCTTACAGTATTCTCCCTGTACACCAAGTCAGAACCGTAGGATAAATTAAGGGGGCATATAAGCAGACAATGAAAGTTCTTACAAGATATGATGATGACATTTCTGTAAAACAGGCTATAGGCTACATATGCACCACCAAGTCAGAACAGTAGGCTAAGTTATGAGGGGGAAATGGACCTAATAAGGGTGAGGCACATGGGCTCCTAACAGCTTACTACACAACATACGCTTAGTATTACTTTCTTAGTTACAGTATACACATCTCCGTGGCATTTTGCATAATTTATGCAGCAGCATACAATAAGTATTTGGACCTTGTTGTGCTGTGCTCACTTGAATAGGAAGGTGGCGTGGCGTTCCTTCTTGTGGGAAAACTTTGTCATCAAAGTCTGGCATTCTCTGGATTTATGGTGCTTTCAAGAGAACTGCGAACTCTGAAAATAACAAGGTTGAATCATGATGTCAGTGATCTTCAGGTCGGAGCTCTAGAAAGAGGCCCGAGTTCCCAAATTGGATGACTGTTCAAAACGCATTGTCCGAGTTGGAGCTTGTTTTTTTCCGAGTTTCCAGTTGTCTTGAACTCACTGAAGTTTGAGATTTCCCAGTTCCGAGTTTCCAGTTATTTTGAATGCGGAAGAAGTCATGCCGGATTGACAGCACGGACAATGTATTCAACATTCCCTGGCCCATGACGCAGGTGAATGTTTATTATTTTAAGCTTGGTAAAGTGGCCTTTAAACCCAGAATTGGACCGCACACACTCTCCACCGAAAAGCAGGCTAGTGATTGTTTTGCAACGCTTGCAGTTAGACACTGATTCCTTCTGTAACGTCTGCTTCCAACTCACACTCTCAAACATGTAGATCCCCTGAATGCAGCTCACGCTCCAGATCCCAATCACCTGAATTCTGATCACCTGTTCACACACATGTATGTCATCATCACACACCATTTAGTTCTGTTCTTTGCACCCCATCATTGTGAGGTATTGTTTGTTTTGTGACACACTGCTATTCATAGCACTGGTTTTCTCGTAATGAAATCCTCCCTTGTATGATAGTTTTTGCCTGCCTCACTAACGTCGCCTTTTGCATATTCCCTGTCTGTACTTTAGCCTATCGGATGTCCTGTTATCAACCTATTGCCTGATCTCCCGGACAACGTTACTAGCCTTTTCCCTGTCTGTTCTGTTGCCTTTGTGGACCCCCTGTGTATGACCTTCTGCCTGCCCCTGGACCCAGCTACCTGCCTTCTAATGTGGTCCTTTACAAATAAACACCTGGGCTTGAAACCAGCTCTCTGTCTCCCATCGTTTTCATTACACCTTCCAACCACTCATTGTTGAATTTGCGATTTCCAACTTGTTGTAGTGTTTATGTACAATGGCCGATGAGCACCGAAACATTTTATCTATAGTTTATCTTCATATGACAACGATTGAAAAGGATTTGCCAGTAGGTTGTCGACTTGATTCATGATAATGACTGCTTGTCTAGCTTGCTAGCTACGATTTTGAAAGTCTGATGTTGACAGTCCAATCAAAGATACGGTTAATATAACGTTACTTGACTTGGCACTTCTAATGTAAATCTATGGCAGCAGCCAAGTGGCTTGAACTTTCTAGCTCTCCCTGTAGATTTTGCTGTGATGTAGTGTCCCCATGTGTGACAGAAGACTGAGCCAATCATGGTTTAACTAGAGAACATTACCAACTTCTACACTATTTTCCGCTGGCTGCCCCTCCACCACAGAAAGCACTGAGCTTGGCTGAAACAGCTGCATTTTGGAGCTGCCTTACTCAATTAAGCAAAAAGAGACCATGTTTGTATGCGGCTTTATAAACTCAATTATTTGTTGTTATTGTTTGCAAACTGATATGTGACACGTATTCATGCAAAAAAATGAATGACAGGTCACCACTGTGCTCCACAATGTCGACTCTGTGTCCTCTTTCTGATGGAAGATGAATACCAATTGCATCTATCAAGATGTTTTTACAATCAAGCAGTAGCCCTGACTCCTGCACATGGTCTCTACTCACACTGAATAATCTACACAACAAACAGCCTGGTGACTTTATGCTAATGAAGACATTCAACTGTAAGGCTAGAGTGTGATCGTCTTCCCTGGGACCTAAACCATCGCAAAACAAGCATTTGACTACAGCACAGAAACACACACACACAAACACACACATGCTCCTCTAAAATCACCAAACTACAGTGTGTGTGAGTGAGAGATTGCGGGCGTGTGCATGTGCGCACACTTGTGTATGTACGTGTCTTTGTGTGTGCGTGTGCCTTCATGCGCTCGTGTCTGTACTCCTGTGAGTGTGTGTCGGCAGTTGCACTGGTGCGTTTGTTAAACAAATATTGAAAGGCTGAGAGAAATGTGCAGGTAATTACAGAGCCTCAGGTACGTCTGGGATCAAGATAGTAGAAACAGCTAGGTTAAAACAGGGAGATGAGACTCTCCACTACTCTGAATGACAACGACAATATCAAATTACCAGTCGTGCCGAGCACAATCAAGTAGCATGGAGCTACAAACTGATCATTAACCCCCCCAATCACTCACACCCAGCTGAACTCACCCACACGCTCAGAGATGAAGGCTTCGTTAGATAGGCAGCACGTTTTTGTTGTTTTGAAATTGTCAGAATCTGTGTTTTTGTCGGCAGTTGGATGCTGCCTGTCGCCATCATGTAGGACAATTAAAATCATTTGAATAAAGAGCTGGAGAAATTGCCACACGCACGCACGCACGCACGCACGCACACACACACACACACACACACACACACACACACACACACACACACACACACGCACACACGCACACACGCACACACGCACACACACACACACACACACACACAACCACATACTATTTCTGTAGAATACAGGACAATTATGAAAGTGATGCCTGGCTGAGGGCAGCCCTCTGCACTTCACTAGCTACCTCAGGGGCCATAGTAATGCTAATATAGACTGACTAGTCTTTGATGAGCTGCTCACAAAGACTGTCCTAATGATGGACCCATGGTAGAATCATAAATAATGAGCACTGAAATGACTACAACTCCCAGAAACCACCTCTCCCCCATGAGTTTATCACTTTAATGAGGTCATAGGTCATATCTGGAAAACACATTTTCAACACACTTTGTATAACATTTTCCGAGTGAAAAAGTGATGTAGAACTGCTCTGAGGGGAATCAGCCTCTATCTTGCATGGTTAGTTTTTTGTAGTGATAAAATCTGAGTATGTGCTCATTCCAGTCCTGATGCGTACCTAATGTGCTACAGTAGATGCTATGTACTCTGCTGTATGTATGTAGCGCTTCGCTAGTCTGCTCCAATTCCCTCACAGGGGGCTGATTGTGATACGGGCTATGGATTGTAACACAGAACATCAACATAACTCTCAAGTCACATTACTTCAAAGAGCCACAATCAGGGTGAAACTTTCACGCTGCCATACAGAGCTGTGAGGGAGAGACTCTTCCTGTTTATCCATCCTGAAAATAACTCTCTCTCTCTCTCTGTCTCTTTCTCCCACCCTTTCTATTTTCTCTCTCTCTCTCACTTCATTCCTTCATTCTTCCCACTTCTCAGTTTATTTATGTATGAGCACTTTGTAACATCTGCTGAACAGCAACCTCTCCCTCAACGTGATCAAGACAAAGTAGATGATTGTGGACTACAGGAAAAAGAGGATCGAGCATGCTCCCCATTCTCATCGACGGGGCTGCAGTGGAGCAGGTTGAGAGCTTCAAGTTCCTTGCTGTCCACATCACCAACACACTTACATGGTCAAAACACACCAGGACAGTCGTGAAGCGGGCACGACAAAACCCATTCCCCCTCAGGAGACTGAAAAGATTTGGCATGGGTCCTCAGATCCTCAAAAGGTTCTACAGCTGCATCATTGAGAGCATCCTGACTAGTTGCATCACTGCCTGGTATGGCAACCGCTCAGCCTCCGCGGATAGTGCGAACGGCCCAGTACAGCCCAGTACATCACTGGGGCCAAGCTTCCTGCCTTCCAGGACCTCTATACCAGGCAGTGTCAGAGGAAGGACCTAACATTTGTGAAAGACTCTGGCCACCCTAGTCATAAACTGTTCTCTCTGCTTCCACAGGGCAAGCAATACTGGAGCGCCATGTCTAGGTCCAAGAGGCTTCTAAACAGCTTCTACCCCATAGCCATAAGACTCCTGAACATCTAGTCAAATGGCTACCCAGACTATTTGCATTGCCCTCCCCCCTCTCCTGTCCACACAACTGCCACTCTCTGTTGTCATCTGTGCATAGTCACTTTAATTAACTCTACTTACATGTACATACCACCTCAACTAACTGGTGCCCCCACACATTGACTGTCCCGGCACCCCCCTGTATATTTTCTTATTTTTTACTGCTGTTCTTTAATTACTTGTTACTTTTCTCATATTCTTCTCCATATTTTTTGAAACTGCATTGTAGGTTAAGGGCTTTATCTAAGTAAGCATTTCACTGTAAGGTCTACACCTGTTTTATTCAGCATTCCACTGTAAGGTCTACTACACCTGTTTTATTCAGTATTTCACTCACTGTAAGGTCTACACCTGTTTTATTCAGCATTCCACTGTAAGGTCTACACCTGTTTTATTCAGCATTCCACTGTAAGGTCTACACCTGTTTTATTCAGCATTTCACTGTAAGGTCGACACCTCTTTTATTCAGCATTTCACTGTAAGGTCAACACTTGTTTTATTCAGCATTTCACTCACTGTAAGGTCTACACCTGTTTTATTCAGCATTTCACTGTAAGGTCTACACCTGTTTTATTCGGCGCATGTGACTGATACAATTTGATTTGGTTTGATTTGATGTAAACTGTCTTTATAAAGACATTTGATTTGACTATATTTATTTTGTTTCCAGAGTGATTGAGGGTGGCGTGCGGAGCAGTGCAGTCAGTCAGTCATTTGGCGCTTTGCTCAGCTCCGTCCTTTCTGCTTTGTGCTCGCCTTATCTCCCCTGACAGAGGCGTCTCTGTGCCACTCTTCAAACAGTAGATCAGGAGAGGACTCCTCTCTCAGCTCCCCCTGACTTTAAGAGACTATTGACTCCTTGTAAGTGCTTAAATAAACTCATATATACATCCCCTGCCAGTCAACTGGGCTCGGTCGGGACAGACACTGTTCGCCAATGTCTGTGTGATGGCGTGTGTGTGGGGGGATGCAGTGGGGTGTGTGTGTGTGTGTGTGTGTGTGTGTGTGTGTGTGTGTGTGTGTGTGTGTGTGTGTGTGTGTGAGTATGTGTGTGTGTATATGTATATGTGTGTGTATATGTATATGCATATGTGTTTATAACTGCTCCCCGGACAGACAGTAAATTACCTAAGCTGACACGGTCATTATCACCATTAATATGTAGCAACATCAGTTGATTATCTTAAAACAGAAATCATAAATTGTTTTGCTGACGGTTGAAAGGGGAGAGGTAGCACAGCTGTGGACTATGGATAGTGTATCTTTGGCATATACATCCACTGTGTTTGACAGGGCTTGGAAAACACACACACACACACACACACACACACACACCCCACTGCATCCCCCCACACACACGCCATCACATCGCTACTTTTAAAAGCCCTGTGATCCCAGAGCATAGATCATTAGTGTAGATCAAAGTAGGCCACGGCTGTTGGTTAATTACCAGGCTTGTAAAGGATTTCACTCTTTAAATGGGCTCTTTAAGTTCACACTGATACACACCGCATCACCATCAGCAGTAGCAACACTCTGGGATCACAGTACAGGAGTGCTGCTCTGAATGAAGATAAGACCAGTGATTATAAACACCACTAGCTAACTACTTTACCATATGGCCTCAGCCAGGCCTTAGTACTATCAGACATCCTGCTGGGTAGAGGTCTGTTGTAATAACATGGAGGTTAGGACATATTACTGAACTTTCTCCCTTTTACCAATCACTGTTTTTGGCATCGTCATCAGGAGAATCCTTGTTCTCACCCTCATCATCATCGTCATTGTCGTCGTCGTCATCATCATCATCTTCAACCTCAGCAGAAACATATCAGTGACATCCCAGTCATATGGTCAGTCATGTACATGTATATCTCTGTATGTGGGCAGTAGAAGTCTATTCTGGTCTCCTCGTGTTCCAGAGGCTAGATAGAGACAGAGGGAAACACCCTGCCTGCCATACAGAGGACAGGGCAAGCCTTTACCAGCCCAGACAAATCAGGCTGGATAAAACAAAAAACTGAGAAAAGACCCTCTCAGCAAGACAGCCTGTCACACATAAACACCTCGTCAGCAGTCAACCCTACTCTCACTCTGAAACAACCAAGGCAGAGGCCTCTCTACAAGGGTACTACACACACGCACGCACACACGCATGCACGCACGCACGCACACACACACACACACACACACACACAGACACACACACACACACACACAAACACAAACACAGAAACCACTCTCTCCCCCACAGTGTTGGGATGTTGATGGACACAGTGGCTGATGTTAGAGCGCTCTACCATTTCAATTACCTTTACTTACCTCTCTCTCGCTCTCTCTCTCTCTGCCTCTCTCTCCCCCTCTCCCTCCCTCTCCCCCTCTCTGTGCATTTCTCCATCTCAAGGCACAAATGTGCACCTTGCTTCCAAGGGCTTTATTTTCAACTTACAGAAATCCCTTTTTCTCTGTTCCAGTCAAAGTGCTTTTACTTTTTCATCTGTAAAGACTGTTTCAGGAGTGATGGACAGAGGTAATAAAATGGAACAAAACACTTTCCTCTCCTGAACACAAAGAACACAGCAGCACAGTCGGAAGTGACTGATATCCACTCAGCCGTATAATCACATTTCACTAGGATATTACCAGCCACTATCAGATGTCATTTGTTTCATCAAAGGATAAACTGCTGATTAACAACACACAGAAATACCTGGATACTTCGTCATTATGCTTGAAATATGATATACAGAAGGATGGACAAATAGATAAGATGCTGCACCTTACAGCAGGGGTGTCAATTTCAGTCAGTGCACCGGCCATATTGAAAAAGCACAATGAATTCGCAGGCCAGACATAGACTGTTATGTTAGTTTACAATTTTTTTTGTATAGGCCTACAACTGCAAACCAAACTGCCCATTGTTTTATTAGAAGACATACATGTACTGTATGTACATAGGATTCTGTTGTCGTGGAAATTAAACACAGGGACACTCAAAGTCAATCTATAATGAATCATTCTGTCACACCCTGATCTGTTTCACCTGTCCTTGTGCTTGTCTCCACCACCTCCGGGTGCCACCCATGTTCCCCATTATCCCCATGGTATTTAAACCTGTGTTTTCTGTCTGTCTGTGCCAGTTCGTCTTGTATGTTCCAAGTCAACCAGCGTGGTTTTCCCGTGCGCCTGCCTTTTCGATTCTCTTGCTAGTCCTCCTGGTTTAGACCCTTACCTGTCTTCTGGACTCTGTACCCGCCTGCCTGACCATTCTGTCTGCCCTGACCTCGACCCTGCCTGACACACGGTACCTCCTGGACTCTGAACTGGTTTTGACCTTTTGCCTGTCCACGCCTACCCTTTTTGGTTTATTAATAAATATCAAAGACTCAAACCATCTGCCTCCCTTGTCTGCATCTGGGTCTCGCTTTGTGCCCTTATAGTACGAACTGGCCATGACAGACCCAGCAGATTTGGACCAGCTCCACCATGCTGTCTCCCTGCAGGGAGCCACCATTGGGAGGCATGAGTAGCTACTGCTGGACCTTTTGGAAGGGCTTTGTTCCCTGACGGAATGCCACGACCAAGGGTTCAAGGCTATCATGGAGCGAATCAATGAGTTAGCTCATAGGTAGTCCTGCCACCTCTGAGAACTCCCAAACACCCAGTAACCTGTCTACTATCAGTGGTGAGTTTGTACAGCCTACCCCGGTTCCCCGAGAACCCCGCTTACCTCCTCCGGAGTGATATTCTGTGGATCCTGGAACCTGCCTGGGTTTTCTTTCTCAATGCTCCCTTATTTTTGAGCTACAGCCATCTTCGTTCCTTTCGGGCCGAAAACTGCTTGAGTTACGTCAAGACTCCCGTAGTGTGGCAGACTACACAATAGATTTTCACATGTTGGCCACCGAGAGAGCCTGGAATCCGGAGTCCCTATTCAATACCTTCCTTCACCGACTCTCAGAGGAAATAAAAGACAAGCTAGCAGCTCGGGAGTTACCGCTGTGCCCCGATTCCCTTATTGCCCTTACTCTTGGGATTGATGGGCATCTACAGGAACGCAGGAGTGAGATGAGGTCTAGTCTTGGGCACACTCGTTCATCCACTGCTGCTTTTTCATATCCAAAGGAATCCGTAAGTTCCCGAAGGCTGTATTTCCGAGAAGATCCGAAGCCACCCGAGTTCCCTCGAGAATCATCGGCGACAGGTGAGTCAGATACAACGGAACCTATGAAACTGGGCAGAGCTAGATTATCGCCTAGGGAACGTTCACTTAAACTAGATTCCAACAGTTGTCTGTACTGTGGGGCTGCGGGACATTATATAGCCACCTGCCCTGTTAAGAGACCTATTTTGTTAGTAGGTACAAGCACTCTGGTGAGCCAGACTGGGAATCCTCTAATTTCCATCAACCACTGTCCTTTTTTCATGATACTGCTGTGGGGAGACCAGTCTAAGTTTCTCCGGGTGCTCATTGACTCTGGGGCGGATGAGAGTTTTATGTACGCTACCCTAGTTTCTGAATTAAGTATCCCGACTCAACTCCTCTTTGTTCCCATGGACTCTAGAGCACGGGACGGCCGATCCATTGGTAGTGTTACCCACAGCACTGTTCCTGTTAATCTGTGATTTCAGGAAATCACAGTGAGGCTATACAGCTTCTCCCTATTGAGTCCCCCCATGTTCCTGTTGTGTTGGGATTTTTGAAACTCTCCAGGGGGCTACCATCTTCTCTAAGCTGGACCTTCAGAATGCCTACCACCTGGTTTGGATACGTGAAGGGGATGAGTGGAAGGCAGCCTTCAACACTGCCAGTGAGTACATGGTCATGACGTTTCGACTCACCAATGCCCCCGCAGTCTTCCACGCCCTGGTAAACAATGTGCTCCGGGACATGTAAAACCATTTCGTGTTCGTATATCTCGACGACATCCTGATTTTTTCCCCCGTTCTGCCCATGTTCGACAAGTCCTTCAGCGCCTCCTGGAGAACCAGTTATTTTTGAAAGTGGAGGAATGCGAGTTCCACCGTTCTACCCTCTCCTTTCTGGGATATGTCATAATTGAAGGAAATGTCCAGATGGACCTGGAAAAGGTGAAAGCAGTTGTGGATTGGCCCCAACCTACATCCAGGGTACAGCTACAACATTTCCTGGGGTTTGCCAATTTCTACCGGCATTTCATTCGAGGCTACAGCACCCTGGTGGCCTCCCTCTCGGCACTCACCTCTCCAAAGGTACCGTTCACATGGTCCCCAGCGGTTGGCAGAGCCTTTGTGGTACTGAAGCGTCAGTTCACTACGGCCCCCATTCTCAGTTTGTGGTTGAGGTCAATGCTTCTGACGTTGAAGTGGGGGCTATCCTGTCCCAGCAATCTGTCCAGAACCAAAAGCTCCATCCCTGTGCCTTCCTGTCCCATGATCTGAACTCTGCAGAAAGAAACTACAATGTGGGTAACAGAGAACTCCTGGCGGTCAAGGTGGCACTGGAGGAGCGGAGACACTCTCTGGAGGGAGCAGAACATCCATTTTTTCATCCAAGAATTTGGAATATATCTGCACAGCCAAGTGCCTTAACTCCAGGCAGGCCTGGTGGGCTCTCTTACTCACCAGGTTCAACTTAACATCCCCTGACTCCGAGACCATCCTCCCTACCTCATGGAGGTGGCCCTGCTAACCGGTTGTTCGTCCCTAATTCTGTCCAGTCCCGGGTCCTGGAATGGGCTCATTTCTCCAGGCTTACCTGTCACCTGGGTTCCCGTCGACCCCTGGCTTTCCTCCGACTGCGTTTCTGGTGGCCCACAATTGGCTCCTTACGCATCTGCTTTCGTCGCCGCATGCACCATTTGTGCTCAGAATAAGACTCCAAGGCAAGCCCCTTCCGGCCTCCTTCAGCCATTACCTGTCCCTCATCGTCCCTGGTCCCATATCTCCCTGGACTTTGTCACTGGGCTCCTTCTGTCTGATGGCAACACTGTCATTCTGACGGTGGTGGATCGGTGTTCCAAGGCCGCCCATTTCATCCTTCTCCTCAAACTACCCTCTGCCAAAGAGACTGCCCAGCTATGGTGCAGCACGTCTTCAGGATCACCGGACTCCCAGTGGACATGGTCTCCAGCCTGGGTCCTCAGTTCTCGTCTCAGTTCTGGAAGGCGTTCTACACCCTTATTGGGTCACGGGCCAACCTGTCCTCCGGATTCCAACTCTGGGGCCTGATGCCCTTTGAATGTTCCCTGGGGTATCCGCCACCGCTCTTCCCCGAGCAGGAGGAAGAGGTCGCCGTCACTTCTGTCCAGATGTTTGTCAGCCGCTGTCATCGTACCTGGAGGAGAGCCTGGTTGGCCCTCCTCAAGACCACCTCCAGGTATCAACGACAAGTGGATTTCCATTGGCCCCTAGCTCCCCTGCATCGTCTCAGGCAGAAGGTATGGCTATCCACCCGGGATCTGCCCCTCCAGGTGGAATTCCGCAAACTCTCCCCATGGTTTATTGGCCCGTTTCCCATCTCTAAAACTGTTTTATCTTCTGTTAGCCCATACCCTTCGTACATACCCCACCTTTCATATGTCCTGAGCTCACGTCTCACAGCCCTTTGTCTCCTGTTTCCAGTGTGTAGTCCAAGTCTGGGTTTAAGGGTCTCTTTTCCAAGCTTAAAAGGATAAACATTCACATACAACACCATGGGCCAGAAAAGGTTGAATACAGTGGCAATGCTGTCAATGCAGCTTTACTTCTGCAGAGTTCAAAACAACTGGAAACTCAGAACTGGGTAATCTCAGACTTCAGCGAGTTCAAGACAACTGGGAACTTGAAAGCACCATACATCCTGAGAATGCCAGACTTTGATGACAAAATGCCAGAAGGACCGTCGCACCACCTTCATGTTCAAGTGGGCACAGAACAACAAGGTGAGTACAAAAATGTAATATGCTAGGGAGATATGTATACCGTAGCTAAGAAAGTAATACTGTATGTTGTGTAGTAAGCTGTTAGTAGCCCATGTGCCTCATTCTAATTATGTCTCTTTCCCCCTCTTAACTTAGCCTACTGTTCTGAGGTGGTGCACATGTAGCCTATGTAATCTCAATTGCCAGTAGACACCACATTTGTTTAAAAAGTCAACCATAAAAGGCAGTAAATGAGGCTGTTTGAACTGTTTCTCTGCCAGACAAGGCTCCACTGATAGCCAGGTGTAGCGGTGGAAAGGATTCACTCCATGGTGCTGGAAGGACAGCTGGTGTTGGGACAGCTTTATGTAGGCCCTAACAGTTTGTGGGCACCACTTTTCACCGTTATAGTGCAACTAATGTATTGTTTAGTGTTGTGTTGTGTATATACATAAGCATATACATTTTTGGGGTATTTGCCCCACCAATATTTACATGCTGAAATCTCCATTGAGTCTAGCTAGGACTGTGGCATGTGTCTGTACACTTTCCCTCTTCTGCGCGCTGTAAATGGGACACTTGATAGCAGCGCAATTGATGTTGAATTCACCAATGCAAGCACAACAGGCTGATGACTGAACTGTTTATACACACTTGTGTGTCCTATTGTCCTTTAGTAGTAACTTATACCCTTCTATGAGTCCTTTATCTTTTTGACAACAAAGATGACATTCTGTAGGCTACAGCAATGACTTGATGGAACTGAAACTTGGCATGGACATTTAACCTAAAAGATGTTTAAACTTTCAGTGTGGTAGAAGATTCAGTCAGTGCCATTTGTGATTATATATATGGTCACTGGCTGGTACGTGTGTGTGTGTGTGTGTGTGTGTGTGTGTGTGTGTGTGTGTGTGTGTGTGTGTGTGTGTGTGTGTGTGTGTGTGTGAGTGTGTGTGTGTGTGTGTGTGTGTGTGTGTGTGTGTGTGTGTGTGTGCGCATGAGTGAATTCACACATATGTAAGGGTGTTTCATTAAGGCCTCAGCACTGTGACTGATACTAACCCTCTCCCCTACTCCCCCTCTCTCCTCCCTCTCCCCTACTCCCCCTCTTTCCTCCCTCTCCCCCTCTCTCCTCCCTCTCCACGCCCCTCTCTCCCCCCACATCTCTCGCCCTCTTCTTTTCCTCCCCAGCAGGGATAGGGGTACAAGATCAGCACATTGTTAATCAATAGAACATCCCTATTAGAGCCAGAGCAGAGGAACCTCCCACCATGACTGCCCTTTTATGGCAGCATCTCAAACAGCAACCTATTCCCTATGTAGTACACTACTTTGACCAGACACCTAAATTATATGGCCTGGTCAAAAGTAGTGCAATATAAATTGAATAGGGTGGCATTTGGGAGTAAATGAAAGACTTGTGTTTGGACCCGCAGCAGCGAGGAAAGAGGGAACGAGAGAGAGAGACGGTGAGAATGAATACCACACAAGGCAAAGGTGGGGACATGAAGTGATGTAGCTCAGGCACTGCTAAACTTCCCCAACCTAATGAGACGACGGTCATTGCAGGGGACAGCGAATATGCAGACATCAAACTACATTCAGCTTCCTGTGTATTCACACTGTATTTCTATCACTTAGATAGACCACCCGCCAAGGAACACATACACATGCCAAGATTCAACACGTAGAACTAGTTGGAGCCCTTCTTTAACATCTAACACTGTGCTTTGATACAGGACGTGGATGGGCATACATCCTCAAATATGAAACACGTTCCTTTGAAACGTTCCTCTGTGTCTACATTTGTAGAAATGTATTTTACATGTATCTTACTTTAAACTGTGGCGAATGCTAGATATGTGAATGATGTAAATGACTTTTTAGACAGGTAACAAGCGGATGGGAGAATGTTGTGGCATAATGGCGAATGCAGCACTGTAACACTAATGGTCTTGTTAGTGACAGCGGTAAGGACCATGTTCCCTCTGTTTCCTCTCCTCTACACCCCCGCTCAATTCAGCCTGACGTGGAGAGCACACTAACGTCTTTCCCTCCGTTTTTACACCAGCTGTCCATTACAAAATAAATGAGACAATTTGAGTGAACGGTACAAAGTGCTATAGCTGAGTAAAATGAAAACACACATCAACATTCTCACACACACACACACACACACACACACACACACACACACACACACACACACACACACACACACACACACACACACACACACACACACACACACACACACACACACACACACACACACACACACACACACACACACACACACACACACACACACACACACACACACAGAGAAACAAATACAAAGTAAAGGCACCCTAGGGGAGCCTTGTCAAATAAACAATGAGACACGATTAGATTAGATCACCTTATTGTTGTAAACTAGAGCAAGACTATCAGACATACACACACACCTGCATGCTACTCAATGCATCCTTCAATTAGGTAATAGATGTGTTTGGGTGCTGACACCACATGCCAGTGTGAGTAGAGGAAGTGTCAGAGCCAAAGCACACAGTTATGTTCTCCATGTAAACCTCTCTCTCTCGCTTTAACTTAACAGGGCTGCCTCCAGAACACATGCACGCGCAAAAAGACAGAGAAACACACACACACACACACACACACACACACACACACACACACACACACACACACACACACACACGCACACAGATTACACTTTATGTGAGTAATACGATTCTGTAGGAGTTTTATGCTTTAGTTTAAAACAGGCAAAATGCCTAACGTCATTAAAGTCTCCTGATTTAGACAATGGCGTCGCAGCATGCCAAGTCAACTTTTCCTTTCATACTCTGAGAAGAGAGGATGTGGTCGTCCAAGCAACGCGTCAACCAATGAACCTGCCAATAGATTCAGACTGGGTGGCTGAAGTACCATTAGAAGAGGCAGAGAGCTGTGGCTAAGTGGGCTAAGAGGCTTCCAGCTCCAACTCTAATCCCTGCAAAGAG
Organism: Oncorhynchus mykiss; assembly: GCF_013265735.2. Lineage (NCBI taxonomy): Eukaryota > Metazoa > Chordata > Actinopteri > Salmoniformes > Salmonidae > Oncorhynchus > Oncorhynchus mykiss. The sequence continues at coordinate 56,111,629 of NC_048579.1, read as the reverse complement.
CCAGCATACTGGGGGACACAAATGTACACAAACACACACACAAACACACACATCCGAACAGAGATAAACACACACACATTAACACATGCAATATCCATGCAATCCCAAGACCTGCACACAAATACACGCAAGCTTCTCATCAATCAATCATACTAAGACAGAGAAAGCCCCCCCCCCCCCCCCCCCCCCCACACACACACACACAATGTTTTCTGGGGACACACATAACATAAGAGGATTAGCTAGTAGAGAGAGAGTTGGCAGCCAGACACACACTGGATCACTTAAAGGTAATAAATGCCAAGTCTTATTAATGGGCCCATCTGACAAACAGCAGCAGCACCATCCATACACACACACACACACACACAGTACGCAGGAACACATACACAGCAAACCGCCAAGACACAGCAGTATTGGAGAATGGAGGTGCTCCATGTTTTTTTAATGTGCTGGTTGGCAGGCGAAATTTCTCCTGTGGAGCAGGCATGAATGAGCCAGCGTGTACACACACACACACACACACACACACACACACACACACACACACACACACACACACACACACACACTCCCCCGTCTCTAATCTCCATCTCTCCCTACCTCCCTCTCTGGTGGCTGTTATTTATTGAGGAGGTGTTATTGGTGCTAGGCTGTCTCCCCACAGTCACATTCCCTCCCTGAAATGAAACAGCTAATTGGAGTTGGGGCCTGACGGCTCCACCAACATAAGTAATGGATTTGGCGGGGGTGCATCGACCCTGCACCCCTGGGCCACCTTACTCCTCATCTCACCCCTCTCTTGTTCCTCCCTTTGTCCCTCTCTCATTTATATCTCGTTCCCTATCTTCCCTCCTTGTGTCCCTCTCTCGTCTATCGCTTGTCTATCTCTCCCTCCCTCTTGTTCCCGATCAACAGCTAAAGAGCCACAACTGTCTCAATAGAGATACTGTAATGAAACACAATGGCCTACTCTGGCTTTTACTGTCTCTTTCTAGCTTTAGACAAGCAGATGTTGCATAGGTCATCTCCTCTCCTCTCCCCTCCCTTTGCCCTCCTCTCCTCTCCTCTCCTCTCCTCTCCTCTCCTCTCCTCTCCTCTCCTCTCCTCTCCTCTCCCCTCCCCTCCTCTCCTCTCCTCTCCTCTCCTCTCCTCTCCTCTCCTCTCCTCTCCTCTCCTCTCCTCTCCTTTCCTCTCCTCTCCTCTCCTTTCCTCTCCTCTCCTCTCATCTCATCTCATCTCATCTCATCGCCTCTCCTCTTCCTCCTCTCTTCTCCCTCTCTCAGAGACCTGATAGTAGCTGCTCCTCTCTGTCTCAGCCAGTTAGTTCACCGTTTAACCACTGTCATTTTTTATCCTTTCAAAATGCACCAACAAGGTCGACCCCGTAGCAATTAAAGCATAGCCACATGTCTATCTCTCTCTCTCTCCTAATCTACCTCTCGCTCTCTCTTTCTCTTTTTTCTCCTGGGCCGGGCTCCTGGTGTGAGTTTCCTTTGAAATGCTATCTAATTAGCGGTTAGCACGTAGCGCGGGTTAAATTAAATTGCTAAGATACAAGAAGGTTGAGGTCAATAGCTCCGTAAAGACCGTCAGCACAGATAATTGGAGTTTTTCTTTTGCCGCTAAATATCCCTGATCAAAATGTGAGTGGATAGAGTGGCGGAGACAGTCGGGAAGAGGCAAGGAGGTGAAACGGCGTCATTCTGAAATATGAGTTCATTTTTTGAGAAAGAGAAGAGCAGAATAAATCACTTTTATCTCCTTTCTCTCTCCCCCCTTTCTTTTGCTCTCTTACTTTTGCTCTCTTAGAGATAAACAACTCACAAGAGAGACAGAGAGAGATAAAGAGTGGAAGAGAGGACAGAGAGAGATGGAGGGCGGGTTCATGGAGAAAGAGAGAGAGAGATGGGATTAAATTAGAGGGAGAGAAAAGGAAGGGGGAAGGAATAGTGAGAAGCAGAGAAAGTGAAAGAAGAGTGAAAATGAGAGAGAGAGGGAGAGGGAGAGAGAGAGGGAGAAGGATGGCTGTGGTAGAGGGAGATACAGGAACAGAGGCAGTAGGGAGAACAATATGTCAGGGTAGTAACACCTCTAAAAGTCACTGAAATGCCAGGTCACCTGCTCGACAGGAAGAATCAAACCGGTTGAGGGTGTGAGACCGTCTCGCATCACACAGAGTTTACAACATCACAAGAGACACACACACTCCTCCACACACTAATGACACACACATACAGTGTACACACACACACACACACACACACGCACTTGACAGCACTGTCAACAATTCACTCCCCCCTTGATTGTTTTGTTATGAGAATACCCTGGCTTATTTCCAACACGCTTTTGATAATTATTATTTGAATAAAGCCTCACTCTTTGAAGGTGGGAGGATTACACACACTGACTGTGTGTGTGTGTGTGTGTGTGTGTGTGTGTGTGTGTGTGTGTGTGTGTGTGTGTGTGTGTGTGTGTGTGTGTCAGCGGCTTATTGCCTCACACAGGTGGGAAGAAGATGAAGAGAATATGCTTTCCATATGCTCTCCATTAATAATTCAAGTGAATTGAGTGATGAGTGAAGACACAACGCATTACTTCCTGAAAAGCATCCCTTAATGCCACACGCAGCAGCTGTGATTGCTTTGCATTGCTGTGCTGTGCTTCACACTGCGTAAAATTATTGGTCCAGAGCAAGCTATGTAAAGCTGCCCCACCCACAGGAAGAGATGGCTATCAGACGTCACAGAGGGATGCTGTGCGTCAGAACAGTAGTTATCTACTTTTCTCATTGCAAACCCCTATTGCTCCCCTGCCCCCAGTACACACCACACGTGTACGCAGTACACACCACCCATGTACACAGTAGGGGAGAGTGGGGTAAGTTGAGTCACCCCTTGTTTCTAGGAAACCATACCCAAAAATAAGAATTTGACCAAATAAAGTCGTACTGTAATTTCATGAAGTCTGTGAAAGAAGAAACCAGATGGGAAAAGTGTTAAGCAAGTTAGGCAAAAAAGACAGGTTTTCACCAAGTCAAATGAATGTATCGTGTTAGAGGTTTCATGATGCTTGTATCTAAACCAAAGTAGATCATTTTAAGATCAGTTGGAGTCTCTACAAGCTTCAATATGAGGTCCTAAACCTAGCATGAAAGTAAATCCTTGTAGCTGTGTGGGCTAATATAGTCAACATGCTTGCCTCGGGGTAAGTTGAGCCAATGGAAAGTTAAGCTAATTTATGTGTTTTTCTTCCCAGGCGTAATGCAAGGCATTATCTCTGAGATATGAGGTAACACCAGGGGCTGGTCTGTAAAAAGTGTTTGTTGGGTTTTAAGCCGGTGTTAAAAGATGCTTAAAATTATTAAAAGACAAAAATATGATTGCGATTGTGTTTGGGATATAAAGATAGACATGGTTTTCAAAAGGTAGTGGTAATATTTCATTCAGTACAGAAATGTGTAGTCGGATTAACATACCTCATACCTGGGGTAAATTGAGCCAAGAGATCACTTTTGTTTTTAGCCATACACAACATCCTGAAGTCTATGTAGATGTCTTTGTTAGAAAGAATACTATATTTCCCTTGACGCAGTAATGCTGAATGTAAATAATGGGTCAAACTACTCAACTGTCCCTACACGCCACAAATGTACACACCACAACCCCCCTCACCCCCCCTCCCCCACCCACCCTCCCTCCACACCCACAGACACCTCAATTCATTATCTCCCCTTAGACAACACCTCAAATGATATTTAGTCATCATTCTTTTGAAAACTTCTACTAGTAGAATGGAGAGAGTTGGAGAGACTGGTAGAGAGTTGGAGAGACTGGTAGAGAGTTGGAGAGAGCGGTAGAGAGTTGGAGAGAGCGGTAGAGAGTTGGAGAGACTGGTAGAGAGTTGGAGAGAGCGGTAGAGAGACTGGTAGAGAGTTGGAGAGACTGGTAGAGAGTTGGAGAGAGCGGTAGAGAGTTGGAGAGACTGAGAGAGAGTTGGAGACTGGTAGAGAGTTGGAGAGAGCGGTAGAGAGTTGGAGACTGGTAGAGAGTTGGAGAGAGCGGTAGAGAGTTGGAGAGACTGGTAGAGAGTTGGAGAGACTGGTAGAGAGTTGGAGAGAGCGGTAGAGAGTTGGAGAGACTGGTAGAGAGTTGGAGAGAGCAGTAGAGAGTTGGAGAGACTGGTAGAGAGTTGGAGAGAGCGGTAGAGAGTTGGAGAGACTGGTAGAGAGTTGGAGACTGGTAGAGAGTTGGAGAGAGCGGTAGAGAGTTGGAGAGACTGGTAGAGAGTTGGAGACTGGTAGAGAGTTGGAGACTGGTAGAGAGTTGGAGACTGGTAGAGAGTTGGAGAGACTGGTAGAGAGTTGGAGACTGGTAGAGAGTTGGAAAGAGCGGTAGAGAGTTGGAGAGACTGGTAGAGAGTTGGAGAGAGCGGTAGAGAGTTGGAGTACACAGGAGGCGGCAGCCGCCACTTACCTCTCCATGGGTTCAGCTCTGTTCATTACACCAGTCTGAAGAGACGCTTTGAATAACAACATATTTATAGCCAGGTCTGATATGAGGAACCAGAGCTTAATTAAACAACATCAATGTGACTGGAGGGAAAAGAAGGTGAAAACAGGGACGTTGAGATGAGTGGCAGGGACCGGGGATAGGGAGGGGTGGGGGGTTGATTTCATTTGGCTGGCGTGGGGGATGAGAGGATGGTGAGGATGGGTAGCTGGATGCAGCTCAGTGCCGCACACTAACATGGCCTTTGAGAACGAGTTATTCTAATGAGTGCCTTTTCTAGTCTACGGAGCGGCTGCTTTATCTTTCTTTATCTTTCTCCCTTGTTCCACACACACACACACACATTCACTTTAATGAGTGTCTAGTGCTTTCCTCATTAGCCACAGAGCCTTATCGCAGGCATCAAACTCAACACACCGCTACCCCTGACAGGAGGAGAGGAAAAGGAGAGATCTTTCCTCTTTTCTCCTTCCACACTCTCTTGCTTTCATTTTCTCACTTTCCTCTGTCTCTTCCGTTCGCTGCTCAAAGGTTAAATCATTTAATTTACCCACGTTCGCGGTCTGTGACAACTCTCCACCTTATGAGAGCAGGAGAGAGACTTTGTGTTTCTGTCCCTCTCTCGTTCTCTCTCTTTCCCGCTCTCTTTGAGGTGTCGACTAACTGAGAGCATAGATTATATTTTTTTCACCAGCTGAGGTACAGTAGTTGCCATGGTGCTAGTTTGTATCTATCCATCAGGTTTGAGTCAATGTAGGGGAGGGCTATTTGTTTGACTCAGGAATAAAGTCGTCAGACCAAACCAAGCAGTTTCATACTGCAGAGATTGAGTGTGAGCTGGTCCAGGAACTAAAGGTTCCGGTAATGTTCTGACAACAACCAACGTGTCCTTCACAAATAAACATGTCGATTGAATGAAATGTGATGAGTGAATGAACCACGGGACAGACAACAATGACTGCCCAGTTTAATATTTCATGTTTTGTGAGAGGCTAATGCGAGGAAGAATAGGACTATTCAGTAGACTTGTGGATGTTAGTTTTTCTGATGAGGACTTTGCCCGTCATTATCTTCCACAATGGGATTTTGTGTTATCAATTCAAAGAATTAAGAAGAGAGGGGGAACATTCAAAGAAAAGGACAAAGAGAAATACAAATAAAGTAGCTTTTGACGGAAGCCATTATATTTGTCACATTAACAAATGGAGAAAAAAGAAAGACAAGACAGACAGAAAGGAAAGAAAGAGGAAGATAAAGACAGCTGAAGAGCCACAAAGAGAAAGAGAGAGAGAATGAGAGACCAACGGAAAGTGATTGAGATAGAGGGAGAGAGAAAGAGAGAGAGGGAGGGAGAGGGAGAGAGGAGAAAACAAGTCAAAACATATTCACGCCTGAGTTGAATGACAGAACCTTGACTATTTTTACTTGTGACATTTGTTTGCACAGTAAAACAAGCGCATACATGTAGACACACACAAAACTCTCTCTCTTACACACACACACACACACACATCCCCCATACCCACAACACACACCAGTCCATCAACCCTGTCTCTGTAATGGTCATCTCTCCTTTGTGCTCTCCTCTGCAGCGATCGCTGGTATTTCTGCAGTGGAGCTCCCCGGAACGCTCGGGTTATTCAGGCTCGGCAGCCAGCCGGCTCTCAGGGATATAATTTTCTCTACTTGTTAGTGTGTAAAATAGTCCCTGGGATTGCTGCTACCGCCGGGGCTTTGATCCTTTTGATGACCTGGTCATGCTGAAAAATGTAAAAGGGCCCCACTTGAAAAGAGAGGATAAGTAGCAGGGCTCAAATAATTCACCCAGCCAGATGGATTAGATAGAGAGAGGGAAGAAGAGAACGAGAGAGTGAGAGAGGGGGATACCCTCCTCCCCTTTTCTTACCTGCTCTCACTAAGTTATGGCATACCCAATGTCTTTATGAAGTGCAGCTGAGGCACACAGAGAGGGGGAAGTCAGGTATAAAACCCTCTGATTTAAACCATGAAACACGTGGTTGGTTATGGTGAATGCAGGTGCTGCTGTCTATGGGGCTAAGTGGTAAAGATTGTAGGGTATGAGTACTGAATATGAGTGAGAATTCCTACATTCTTGACAGATTTAAGGGAAACTTAATATATAGAAAATGGATCTAAAACGGAGCTCTTCATACTGTGTACAGTATATGATATCTTGTTGCTGAGAAGAGACCACCCCACCCTCCTCCTATACTCGTCATAGTGTCACGTTCGTCATAACGATGAGACCAAGGCGCAGCATGATAAGAATACATTCTTCTTGATTTACACGAAGAACACTTAAACAAACTAACAAAACGCCCGTGACGCTATAAACACGAGTGCTGACATGCAACTACACATAGACAATAACCCAGAAAACCAAAATGGAAAATGGCAACCTAAATAGGATCCCCAATCAGAGACAACAATAAACAGCTGTCTCTGATTGGGAACCAATTCAGGCCACCATAGACCTACATATACCTAGACATACTAACACCCCATAGATATACAAAAACCCTAGACAGGATAAAAACACCTAAACAATACAACAACTAAACCAACCACCCTTGTCACATCCTGACCTAACCAAAATAATAAAGAAAACAAAGATAACTAAGGTCAGGGCGTGACACATAGGCTCCAAGGAGATGTCAGAAACTAAAACCTACAGCTTTATGAATCTCTTAGCATATATCAAATCAAATCAAATCAAATTTTATTTGTCACATACACATGGTTAGCAGATGTTAACGCGAGTGTAGCGAAATGCTTGTGCTTCTAGTTCCGACAATGCAGTAATAACCAACGAGTAATCTAACCTAACAATTCCACAACTACTACCTTATACACACAAGTGTAAAGGGATAAAGAATATGTACTGTACATAAAGATATATGAATGAGTGATGGTACATAACGGCATAGGGAAGATGCAGTAGATGGTATCGAGTACAGTATATACGTACCGCATATACTGTACTCGATATGAGATGAGTAATGTAGGGTATGTAAACATAAAGTGGCATAGTTTAAAGTGGCTAGTGATACATGTATTACATAAAGATGGCAAGATGCAGTAGATGATATAGAGTACAGTATATACATATACATATGAGATGAGTAATGTAGGGTATGTAAACATTATATTAAGTGGCTAGTGATACATTTTTTCCATAATTTCCCATAAATTCCCATTATTAAAGTGGCTGGAGTTGAGTCAGTGTGTTGGCAGCAGCCACTCAATGTTAGTGGTGGCTGTTAACAGTCTGATGGCCTTGAGATAGAAGCTGTTTTTCAGTCTCTCGGTCCCAGCTTTGATGCACCTGTACTGACCTCGCCTTCTGGATGATAGCGGGGTGAACAGGCAGTGGCTCGGGTGGTTGTTGTCCTTGATGATCTTTATGGCCTTCCTGTGACATCGGGTGGTGTAGGTGTCCTGGAGGGCAGGTAGTTTGCCCCTGGTGATGCGTTGTGCAGACCTCACTACCCTCTGGAGAGCCTTACGGTTGTGGGCGGAGCAGTTGCCATACCAGGCGGTGATACAGCCCGACAGGATGCTCTAGATTGTGCATCTGTAGAAGTTTGTGAGTGCTTTTGGTGACAAACCGCATTTCTTCAGCCTCCTGAGGTTGAAGAGGCGCTGCTGCGCCTTCTTCACAACCCTGGCTGTGTGGGTGGACCAATTCAGTTTGTCTGTGATGTGTGCGCCGAGGAACTTAAAACGTACTACCCTCTCCACTACTGTCCCGTCGATGTGGATAGGGGGGTGCTCCCTCTGCTGTTTCCTGAAGTCCACAATCATCTCTTTTGTTTTGTTGAAGTTGTGTGTGAGGTTATTTTCCTGACACCACACTCCGAGGGCCCTCACCTCCTCCCTGTAGGCCGTCTCGTCATTGTTGGTAATCAAACCTACCACTGTAGTGTCGTCCACCACACTCTCAGGGCCCTCACCTCATCTCTGTAGGCTGTCTCGTCCTTGTTGATAATCAGGCCTATTACTGTTGCGTCATCTGCAAACTTGATGATTGAATTGGAGGTGTGGGTGGCCACGCAGTCATGGGTGAAAAGGTATTACAGGAGGGATCTGAGCACGCACCCTTGTGGGGCCCCTGTGTTGAGGATCAGCGAAATGGAGGTGTTGTTTCCTACCTACCTGGCCCGTCAGGGAGTCCAGGACCCAGTTGCACAGGGCGGGGTTCAGACCCAGGGCCCCGAACTTAATATTGAGCTTGGGAACGATGGTGTTGAATGCTGAGCTATAGTCAATGAACAGCATTCTTACATACAGTGGGGAGAACAAGTATTTGATACACTGCCAATTTAGCAGGTTTTCCTACTTACAAAGCATGTAGAGGTCTGTAATTTTTATCATAGGTACACTTCAACTGTGAGAGACAGAATCTAAAATAAAAATCCAGAAAATCACATTGGATGATTTTTAAGTAATTCATTTGCATTTTATTGCATGACATAAGTATTTGATCACCTACCAACCAGTAAGAATTCCGGCTCTCACAGACCTGTTAGTTTTTCTTTAAGAAGCCCTCCTGTTCTCCACTCATTACCTGTATTAACTGCACCACTTTGAACTCGTTACCTGTATAAAAGACACCTGTCCACACACTCAATCAAACAGACTACAACCTCTCCACAATGGCCAAGACCAGAGAGCTGTGTAAGGACATCAGGGTTAAAATTGTAGACCTGCACAAGGCTGGGATGGGCTACAGGACAATAGGCAAGCAGCTTGGTGAGAAGGCAACAACTGTTGGTGCAATTATTAGAAAATGGAAGAAGTTCAAGATGACGGTCAATCACCCTCGGTCTGGGGCTCCATGCAAGATCTCACTTTGTGGGGCATCAATGATCATGAAGAAGGTGAGGGATCAGCACAGAACTACATGGCAGGACCTGGTCAATGACCTGAAGAGAGCTGGGACCACAGTCTCAAAGAAAACCATTAATAACACATTACGCCATCATGGATTAAAATCCTGCAGCGCACGCAAGATCCCCCTGCTCAAGCCAACGCATGTTCAGGCCCGTCTGAAGTTTGCCAATGACCATCTGGATGATCCAGAGGAGGAATGGGAGAAGGTCATGTGGTCTGATGAGACAAAAATATAGCTTTTGGTCGAAACTCCACTCGTTGTGTTTGGGGGAAGAAGAAGGATGAGTACAACCCCAAGAACACCATCCTAACCGTGAAGCAAGGAGGTGGAAACATCATGGAGTGGCCTAGCCAGTCTCCAGACCTGAACTCAATAGAAAATCTTCGGAGGGAGCTGAAAGTCCATATTGCCCAGCGACAGCCCCAAAACCTGAAGGATCTGGAGAAGGTTCCGGCCCTTCTTTGGACACTGTGTTAACAACCCTCCAGGCAAGCTTCAATGCCATACAACTCTACTTCCGTGGCCTCCAATTGCTCTTAAATACAAGTAAAACTAAATGCATGCTCTTCAACCGATCACTACCTGCACCTACCTGCCTGTCCAACATCACTACTCTGGACGGCTCTGACTTAGAATACGTGGACAACTACAAATACTTAGGTGTCTGGTTAGACTGTAAACTCTCCTTCCAGACCCATATCAAACATCTCCAATCCAAAGTTAAATCTAGAATTGGCTTCCTATTTCGCAACAAAGCATCCTTCACTCATGCTGCCAAACATACCCTTGTAAAACTGACCATCCTACCAATCCTCGACTTTGGCGATGTCATTTACAAAATAGCCTCCAATACCCTACTCAACAAATTGGATGCAGTCTATCACAGTGCAATCCGTTTTGTCACCAAAGCCCCATGTACTACCCACCATTGCGACCTGTACGCTCTCGTTGGCTGGCCCTCACTTCATACTCGTCGCCAAACCCACTGGCTCCATGTCATCTACAAGACCCTGCTAGGTAAAGTCCCCCCTTATCTCAGCTCGCTGGTCACCATAGCATCTCCCACCTGTAGCACACGCTCCAGCAGGTATATCTCTCTAGTCACCCCCAAAACCAATTCTTTCTTTGGCCGCCTCTCTTTCCAGTTCTCTGCTGCCAATGACTGGAACGAACTACAAAAATCTCTGAAACTGGAAACACTTATCTCCCTCACTAGCTTTAAGCACCAACTGTCAGAGCAGCTCACAGATTACTGCACCTGTACATAGCCCACCTATAATTTAGCCCAAACAACTACCTCTTTCCCAACTGTATTTAATTAATTTATTTATTTAGCTCCTTTGCACCCCATTATTTTTATTTCTACTTTGCACATTCTTCCATTGAAAAACGACCATTCCAGTGTTTTACTTGCTATATTGTATTTACCTTGCCACCATGGCCTTTTTTGCCTTTACCTCCCTTCTCACCTCATTTGCTCACATTGTATATAGACTTGTTTATACTGTATTATTGACTGTATGTTTGTTTTACTCCATGTGTAACTCTGTGTCGTTGTATCTGTCGAACTGCTTTGCTTTATCTTGGCCAGGTTGCAATTGTAAATGAGAACTTGTTCTCAACTTGCCTACCTGGTTAAATAAAGGTAAAATAAAATAAAAATAAAAAGGTCTGTATGGAGGAGTGGGCCAAAATCCCTGCTGCATTGTTGAAACCTGTTCAAGGACTACAGGAATTGTATGATCTCTGTAATTGCAAACAAAGGTTTCTGTATCAAATATTAAGTTCTGCTTTTCTGATTTATCAAATACTTATGTCATGCAATAAAATGCAAAATAATTACTTAAAAATCATACAATGTGATTTTCTGGATTTTTGTTTTAGATTCCATTTCTCACAGTTGAAGTGTACCTATGATAAAAATTACAGACCTCTAAAGGCTTTGTAAGTAGGAAAACCTGCAAAATCGGCAGTGTATCAAATACTTGTTCTCCCCACTGTAGGTATTCCTCTTGTACAGATGGGATAGGGCAGTGTGAAGTGCGATGGCGATTGCATCATCTGTGGATCTGTTGGTGCGGTAAGCAAATTTAAGTGGGTCTAGGGTTTTAGGTAAGATAGAGGTGATTTGGTCCTTAACTAGCCTCTCAAAACACTTCATGATGACAGAAGTGAGTGCTACGGGGCTATATTAATTTAGTTCAGTTGCCTTTGCTCTTGGGTACATGAACAATGGTGGACATCTTGAAGCAAGTGGGGACAGCAGGCTGGGATGGGGAGAGATTGAATATGTCCGTAAACACTCCAGCCAGCCGGTCTGCGCATGCTCTGAGGACGCGGCTAGGGATGCTGTCTGGGCCGGCAATCTTGCAAGGGTTAACACGCTTAAATGTCTTAGCCACGTCGGCCACAGAGAAGAAGAGCCCACAGTCCTTGATAGAGGTCCGTCGGTGGCACTGTGTTATCCTCAAAGCAGGCGAAACATGTTTATAGCTTGTCCGGAAGCAAGAAAGCGAGGTGGAGGGTTTTCACTTTCTAGTCCGTGATTGTCTGTAGACCGTCTAAGCCATTGAATTGTCTGTGCCGTTGAAATGTGACTCCTCTTTGTCTCTATACTGACATTTTGCCTGTTTGATTGCCTTAAGGAGGGAATAACTACACTGTTTGTTTTATTCCCAATCACCTTGCCATGGTTAAATGTGGTGGTTTGCGCTTTCAGTTTTGTGCGAATACTGCTATCTATCCACGGTTTCTGTTTAGGGTAGGTTTTCATCGTCACAGTGGGCACAACATATCCTGTACACGTCATGATAAACTCAATCACCGTATCTGTGTATTCGTCAATATTACACTATTAGGAGGTAATCCGGTCGGCATTTGATTGTGGGGTATTCTAGGTTGGGTGAACTAAAGGACTTGAGTTTCTGTATGTTATCACAATCACACCATGAGTGGTTAATCATGAAACATACACCCCTGCCTTTCTTCTTTCCGGGGAGCTTTTTATTCCTGTCTGCACGATATACTGAGAACCCAGCTGGCTGTATGGACAAAGACAGTATATCCCGAAAGAGCCATGTTTCCGTGAAACAGAGTATGTTACAATCCCTGATGTCTCTCTGGAAAGAGATTCTCACCCTGAGCTCATCTAACTTATTATCCAGAGACTGAACATTAGCGAGTAATATGCTCGGAAACGGTCATGGTATGTGTGCCTTCTGAGTCAGACTGGAAGTTCACTCCGAATACCTCTTCTCAGCCGGCGGTGTTTTGGATCAGCCTCTGGAATCAGTTCAATTGCCCTGTGGGAACTAACAAAGGATCCAATTTGGGAAAGTCGTATTACCGGTCGCAATGCTGGTGTGTTACCGCCACTCTGAAATCCAAAAGTTCTGCCTGTCTGTTTATAATTTATTTTATTTAACCTTTACCGTGCTTCTACACCTGCATTGCTTGCTGTTTGGGGTTTTAGGCTGGGTTCCTGTACAGCACTTTGAGATATCAGCTGATGTAAGAAGGGATTTATAAATAAATGTGAATTTTTTATTATCTAGGCAAGGCAGTTACCCATGAACCCTAACGATGCTGGGCCAATTGTATGCCGCCCTATGTGACTCCCAATCATGGCCTGTGATACAGCCTGGAATCGAACCAGGGTCTAAGGCACTGCAGTGACACCTCTAGCACTGAGATGCAGTCCCTTAGACCGCTGCGCCACTCAGGAGACTGTATGTAATTACACAAAATTAGGGCTAATAATGAAATAACTCACAAAAAACAAAATACTGCAAACTTGCTTAGGAGATTGAAGCAGAGCTGCCCTATCTGATACCGGTTAGAGAGAGCGGAGAATCTTCTCCATCTCTGATGTTATAGCTGTACATTATCAGTCTCAAGGTCTAGACTCATTATCTCCCAAACCTCCCTCTGGACCTCGCTACCCCGGATAGCTCCCCAACCCGGTTATAGTCCCCATTAATTCAAGCTAATATAACCAAAATCATCATATAAATGACATCCAAATGAGATGGTGTGATTTAACACGTTTTTTTATTTTTTAAAGCCTCATAGAATAATTTGTTATGCGATTGGGATTGCAATATAACATTGTAATGATTTTGGTCTCTCGAGTTAATGTTTTTTTTTAAACGGTTCCACTTCTATTAGCAATTAAAGGCGCAATTATGAATGTTTACTTGATTGATTCCGCAGAATAATAGTGCTTAATTTCAGATTCCAAACTCTGTCTCTTTCTCCCTCCCTCCTTCCCCTCATTTAAGAAAGAAAAAAAATCTCTTGAACGCAACTGTGTTTATCCTTAAGACAATGGCTGAGAGCACAAAGGGAGTGCTTGTGATGTCGTAATACCTTGTCTAATCCGTGCTGGGATCAGTACTCAGTGTCTGTGAGTAGATAAACACGCACGCACACACACACACATGCACAAGCGCACGTACGCACACACACACACACACACACACACACACACACACACACACACACCCTTCACTAGGGAAATTAAAGAAAATGAAAGCCAATGTCAAATCTACTCTGTTATTACTGTATTATTGCTTTATTTCTCCGTCATCCTATTCATTAAATAAACATCCTTTCAAAGGAGAAGTCTAATTGAAAAATAAATCAAGTAGTAGAAGTGAGGTGTTTTTGTACTGAGTTGTATTGGGTGTAATTGTGTTATGGGTCCAGTCTATAGATCACAGGATGTCCTATGATCCGAGTATGTAGATACCACTGTATGGTGTGGTTAATCATGGTGAAATCCACTGTACCTACAACCTACAATGGATTCCTTTACCACCTTGACATGGCCAACGTTTCCCTGAAATACTTATATAGCGACCGAGAAAACGGATGGGCTGTGGGATGACACATCAAAGAGAGCGTGATGGGCATTTGTGTGACCCAGATTCACCGTGGTGAGGTATAGGCCAAATTATATCACTGACGGAGAAAGGCTGTGTGTGTATGTGTGTGTTAGTGTGCATGTGTGTGTGCATGTGTGTCTGCCAGAGTGTGTGGAGTCACTGCGTTAATTAGTATATCACCATAATCTAACGTACAGAACTCATCCAACACAACAAACGCCTCTCACACAGAGACACAATCTAATCCCCAGCTAAATTGGAAGCAATCTATGCAACAGCAAGTCATTCACTATCCAGGAACAGAACATGTATAAGGACAATAAACTCATGCAACTACTGTATCTTCAACAACAGGTTCCTTCACATACTGTTGTTGCAAACTTATGAAGCAACAACTTTATACAAAGCATGAAAAGAGAGCAAAACAGTGATAGACACTTGTTTGTGGAGGACAGGGGAGAGGAAGAGATATAAGGGGGAGGGCAAATGACAAAGATAATACCACCTGTAGAGGAGGGAAAGTGAAGAGAGAGGCAGAGTTGGAGGAGAGATAGCAGGATAGAGAGATGGAGAGGAGAGACAACAACGCTCTCCGTTCTGACTCCCCGGGGGTGACTGGAGGCACATTCACACGGGGTGCTGCAGACGGCTGATGAAGAAGGCGCTTGTTAGGATGAGCGAGTGAAAGAAGAAGAAGAAAAAAACAAGTAAAAGAGAGGAGGAGGAGGAAGAATCACGCAAAGAGAGGAAACGATGAGAAAAACTATTTTGAAGGAATCAGGTTATGATATGATGTATTTTTTCTGTTTGTTGTTTTATTTCCCACCTCTCAGGTTTATTATTGTTTCCTGTGCAACGCTGATCTCATGCATACAGTATATGACTACTGCTTGCTGCCGGGGTAGGCTAGGAATTCATTACCATTCCAGAGCCATTATTCATATTAAAACAAGCAGGGATATAAGAGGGAGAGTTCTTATTTAAGTTCCACCCTGCTCCACCCTTCCACCTGGTCTCTCCCGCTCTCCATCCGTCAGTCGCCTCATCCCTTCATCCCACTGATGCTTCAGCTTTATTAACTAGGGAGCATGGCCAACGCTCTCATTTGGATAAAATACTGCCAGTTATTCACCCATCATAGAGAGAGAGAGAGAGAAAGAGAAAGAGAGAGAGGGAGAGAGAGAGAGGGAGGGAGAGAGGGGAGGGGGGGGAGGTTGGCATAGATAGATGAAAGAGAGATGAAGATGCTCTGCAACATGGAGAGAAAGACAGGAAGAGATGTGAAAAGAGAGGGGAGAAAAGGAAGACAGTTCCATGGACAGCCCAGATGGATCCTTCCCATCTCTGTGTGTCTGGTGTGATGTGTGTGGGACGGACGTTATCCGTTACCCAGTCTGCCAATAGGCTCTAATTGGCTCAAACATCGCTGCTATATTTCCATAGGCCTGTCAGAGAGGAGCTAGTGAAGCATGGTGAAGCATGACTCCATAGGGAACCTCCATAGGGAAGGTCTATCTGAATCCCTTTGGATGTGGTGGGTTGTATTGCATTGGAGAAATCTTGAACTGGTCAGGAGAAAATGAAACCCTAGATATTTCCCTTTCTAACTCTTTCAGACTTTACTTAGTGTCTGATCCCATATTTGTTTGTACATTTAGCCTTTATTTAACTAGGCATGTCAGTTGAGAACTAATTCATATTTACAATGACTGTCTAGCTCGGCCAAACCCTAACCCGGACGATGCTGGGCCAATTGTGCGCCGCCCTATGGGACTCCCAATCACGGCCGGTTGTGATACAGCCTGGAATCAAACCAGGGTCTGTAGTGACGCCTCTAGCACTTAGATACATTGACTTAGACCACTGCGCCACTCGGGTCACCCATATGCATAGGCTACTATCTCTCTCCTGTCTTTTTTCTCTCTTCGTCATCCCTCTGTCATTGCTATACCTCCACCTCTTCATTTACCCAACATCAATATTGTTGTTCTTGCATTATCTCCTTTTCTCTCTCATCATCAACCATTCCTTCATCTCCCACACCTCTTCTTCCTCTGATCTGTCTATCCCTTAATCCTTCCTTCATCTCTCCAACATTGGTGTTCCCCCTTCTTCTCGTGTTCTTACACCTCCACCTCCCTCTATCCCTTCCTCAACTCCTTCATGCTTCTTCTAACATCCCCACTGTTCTTTCCATCCACTCCCCTCTTTCTCCTCTCTCCCTCAACCCCATTTCTCTATCTATCTTCTCTTCTCGACCCATTATCCTATTATCATTACAGTTCTTCTCTCGTCTGTCAATCATCCTTTCCGCCTCTGACCTCTTCATCACTGCTATTCTCTCATTTGTTCGTCATTCCTAATCTCTCCGTCTCCTGATCTTTCTATACACTGTGATTTTCTCCTCTTCTCTTCTCTACTCCTCTCCTCCCTCTATCATTGACCTTGTCGTCAATGCGGAGAGCAGATATCACCACATCTCTCTTGCACATTTACCTTCGTTCAGCCAGAATCATTTCTTCCTATTAATGTTTTTAATGGGTATCATAAATGCCTGGTTCCTGGATCTCTGGGCCAATATTTGCTTAATTATTCTGCCGCTGATATTGCCTTTTAATGAAATTTGAAATATAATAAAGAAATTGTATTAACGAGAACACACAACATGAATATACTCTGACACTTTAACTGATTATATACTGTATGCCTCTCTTCTGCAGCCCGTGGAGAAATCACAGAGTTTAAGAACAGTCTGTTAAATGCCACTTAATTATGAGATAAGACCACCAGACACACAGACGCGTAGAAGCACACACACACACACACACACACACACACACACACACACACACACACACACACACACACACACACACACACACACACACACACACACACACTGACACACAGAGAAGCACCACACAGATGTGCATGCACGCTGAAATCGCTCCGATATAGAGGGCTTTCCTCAAAGGGGAGGTTTCCCATGCATCATTAAAAAGATTTACATTCAATAAAATCTCTATAATTCCTTACTTATTATGAATTAATAATGAATTAATATTACTGATGACGATATTATCCCTCATCATCTAGTAATAACACATGCATAATTGTATATTTTCATCAATTCACTCCTGACTGTTCTTCTCTGTCTGCAACAAGTTCAACTAAACATGTCCGAACTCAACCAAGCATGACTTCACAGAACCTACTAAAATAAAGTGGCCAAGTGGTGCAAGTAACAATAAAACACAAGTTGCCTCTACAGGTGTAATTGAATCTTGCTGCCATTTTTTTTTAAACTAGGCAAGTCAGTTAAGAACACATTCTTATTTACATTGACAACCTACCAGGGAACAGTGGGTTAACTGCCTTGTTCAGGGGCAGAACAACATATTTGTACCTTGTCTGCTCGGGGATTTAATCCAGCAACCTTTCTGTTACTGGCCCTGTACTCTAACCACTAGGCTGCCATCACAGCAGCAAGATTTGTGACCCATTGCAAGAAGAAAAGGGCAACCAGCGAAGCACAAACACCATTGTAAATACAACTCATATTTATGTTTATTTATTTCCCATTATTTTCCATCGTTTCAACACTGTACTGTATATAGCCGTAATAGGACATTTGAAATGTTTCTATTCCTTTGGAACTGTTTATTTCACTTTTGTTTATTATCTATTTCACTTGCTTTGGCAATATAACATATGTTTACCATGCCAATAAAGTCCTTTGAATTTAATTGAATTGACAGCCATATTCTCTAGGCTCAAATGTGAATGAAATTACTCAGCCATATAGCTTCTTTCGCACCCCCTAAAATAGACCCAATCAGTGAGATGTAATCAACAATAAACTGCTGGGCCGTGTCAAACTGTGTTACCAACACTATAGCACTCTAAAGGATAAGCCAGGGGGCTAGGAGAGGAGGAGAGGAGCGAGGGGGGGATGAAGGATGTTACCTGGGCTTCTGTCTGACAGCTCTTCCTCTCTTTGTGTCTGTGTCTTCACCCCTGCTGCCAGCGCTCATCAACAATATTAATCAATGTCAGGCCCGTATGTAATTACAACTAGCTTCCTCTTACCAAGCTCAGACAGATGCACAGCCAGCCACACAGCCAGCCACACACAGACACAAAACCAGCCGCATAGAGACTCACTGCCAGCCACAAACAGACACCACAGTACACTGTCGTCTCGGACTCAGTGTTTCTGTGACTGTACATGAAGACGTTTCTGTAGTTGTGTAAGGTGGACCAGTTAATTAATGGGTCAGCAACACCCTTAATTAGTCCTACTGGGATCAGCCATACCCCCTTAATGAGCCAGCTGGATTATTTTCAAGCTGGACCATTGGGGAGTGTTCCAGACGGGAGTGATACCTGACAGAACTACATAATGTAAGTATAGTGTAGGTATAATGTAGGAATAGTGTAGGTGAAGTGTAGGTATAATGTAGGTAAAGTGTAGGTATAATGTAGGTATAATATAGGTACAGTGTAGGTATAGTGTAGGTATAATGTAGATATAATATAGGTACAGTGTAGGTATAGTGTAGGTATAATATAGGTATAGTGTAGGTATAGTATAGGTATAGTATAGGTACAGTGAGGGAAAAAAGTATTTGATCCCATGCTGATTTTGTACGTTTGCCCACTGACAAAGAAATTATGAGTCTATAATTTTAATGGTGGGTTTATTTGAACAGTGAGAGACAGAATAACAACAACAAAATCCAGAAAAAAACGCATGTCAAAAATGTTATAAATTGATTTGCATTTTAATGAGGGAAATATAAGTATTTGACCCCTCTGCAAAACATGACTTAGTACTTGGTGGCAAAACCCTTGTTGGCAATCACAGAGGTCAAACGTACAAAATCAGCAGGGGATCCTCCTTTTTAACCAACTCTCCTCTCTGGGGAGGTTCCCATTGCTTGGAAGGCAGCCACAGTGCATCCTTTATTTAAAGGAGGAGATTAAGCTGATCCCAACTGTAAAAGGTCAGATTCTATGTTGTCCTGTTTATCAAAAGTGTTGAAAGAACTTGTCAATAATCAACTGACTGGCTTTCTTGATGTCTATAGTATTCTCTCTGGTATGCAATCTGGTTTCCGCTCAGGTTATGAATGTGTCACTGCAACCTTAAAGGTGTTCCTCAATGACGTCACCATTGTCCTTGATTCTTAGCAATGTTGTGCTGCTATTTTTATTGACTTGGCCAAAGCTTTTGATACGGTAGAACATTCCATTCTTGTGGGCCGGCTAAGGAGTATTGGTGTCTCTGAGGGGTCTTTGGCCTGGTTTGCTAACTAACTCTCTCAAAGAGTGCAGTGTATAAAGTCAGAAAATCTGCTGTCTCAGTCACTGCCTGTCACCAAGGGAGTGCCCCAATTCTTGATCCTAGGCTCCACACTCTTTTCAATTTACATCAACAACATAGCTCAGGCAGTTAGAAGCTCTCTCATCCATTTATATCAGATTATACAGTTTTATACTCAAGCTGGCCCCTCCCCAGATTTTGTGTTAAACACTCTACAACAAAGCTTTCTTAGTGTCCAACAAATGTTCTCTGCCTTCAACCTTGTTCGGAACACCTCCAAAACAAAGGTCATGTGGTTTCGTAAGAAAAATGCCTCTCTCCCCACCGGTGTGATAACTACCTCTGAGGGTTTAGAGTTTGAGGTAGTCACCTCATACAAGTACTTAGTAGTATGGCTAGACGGTACACTGTCCTTCTCTCAGCACATATCAAAGCTACAGGCTAAAGTTAAATCTAGACTTGGTTTCCTCTATCGTAATCGCTCCTCTTTCACCCCAGCTGCCAAACTAAACCTAATTCAGATGACCATCCTACCCATGCTAGATTATGGAGATGTAATTTATAGATCGGCAGGTAAGGGTGCTCTCGAGCGGTTAGATGTTCTTTATCATTCGCCCACAGATTTGCCTCCAATGCTCCTTATAGGACACATCACTGCACTCTATACTCAGCTGTAAACTGGTCATCTCTGTATACCTGTCGCAAGACCCACTGGTTGATGCTTATTTATAAATCTCTCTTAGGCTTCACTCCCTCCTATCTGAGATATCTACTGCAGCCCTCATCCTCCACATACAACACCCGTTCTGCCAGTCACATTCTGTTTAAGGTCCCTAAAGCATACACATCCCTAGGTCGCTCGTCTTTTCAGTTTGCTGCAGCTAGTGACTGCAACGAGCTGTGACAAAAAAATAAATCTGTGCTCTTGTTCAGTTCTTCTCTCGTGTAGGAATCCCAGATGAAATCCTGATGGATCCTGATGCATTAAAGGCTTGACCACTCCCTACAATCCCCAAATGGATGGACTTGTAGAGAGGTTCAATTTAAATGCTCAAGAACATGCAAGGAAGTTTGCGGCTGACACTGATAAAGACTGGGATAAGTGGTTACCCTTTTAACTTTTTGCTTACAGGGAGGTGCCTCAGGCGTCAACAGGTTTCTCGCCATTCAAACTCCTCTATGGGTGACCAGTGCAGGGACCACTGGATCTGCTGAAGAAGTACTGGGAGGGTCCCCAGTAGCTACCTAGGGACAGGGGATTGTTCAGTACGTCCTCCAGATGCAAGACAGTCTGGACCGGTACCGAGAGGAAGCTAGGGCAAACCTTCAGCAAGCCCAGAGGCCCAGAAGAGAGGTTATGACCAGCACGCTCGCAACAGAGAGTTCGAACCAGGACAGAAAGTCCTGCTCCTCCTTCCCTCGTCTACCAGCAAGCTCCTTGCGCAGTGGCAAGGGCCGTACCTAAATGGAAGGAAGATGGGCACGGTGACATTAGAGGCCCTGCACCCAGACAAGGGCAAGGAGAAGCAAACCCATCATGTGAACCTCCTCAAGGCCTGGGAGGAGAGAGAGGAACTCTCCAAGGGGAAGTCCTTTCTGGTCCACAGAGTAGAAGAAGAGGATGAGTCGAAGGGGGTCACAGAGGCATAGAAAGGATGAGCAAAGGTCATACTGGCTCACTTGAAGAAGGCAAGCAAAATGAGATGAAGCAGCTATTTGGCGAGTATCCAGCCCTCTTCAGTTAGTGGCCAGGAAGAACCAAGTTCCTGGAACACGTCATCCGTTTAAAGCCTGACCAGAACCCTGTCCGCCATCATCCTTACCGTGTGCCTGAGAAGCTGGTGGTAGCCCTCAAGGAAGAGGTCAACAACATGATAGAGATGGATGATGTCGAGCCATCTTCAAGTGAATGGTGCAGCCCTATTGTCATTGTCCCAAAGAAGGATGGCTCTCTGCAGGTCTGCATGGACTTCCGTAAAGTGAATGCCATCTCCCAGTTTGATGCCTACCCTATGCCCCGCATTGACAACTTACTGAGAATACGTAGAGCTCATTACATCACCACATTGGATCTCTGCAAAGGGTATTGTCAGGTGACCCTGGACAAACATTCCAAGGCCTACACTGCCTTCCGGATGCTGAGGAACAAGGTCCTCCAGGACTGTGACGATTGCTGTGCTGCCTACTTGGACGACATGGTGGGATGATGTGGTCTACAGCCACTTCTGGGAGGAGCATATACAGCAGAGTCTTAGCAGAGTCCTGGGGATGATCCATGATGCGGGTCTCATGCTTAACCTCCTGAAGTGTGAGTGGGCAAAACAAAGTAGCTGGGTTACCAGCTGGGTAAGGGTGATGTTCAGCCTGGACAAAGTGGAGTCCATCAGGAACAGCCCTCAATCCAGAAGCAAGACACAGGTGAAGTCCTCCTAGGTCTGGCAGGCTGATAAAGTAGATTCCTTCCACAGTTCTCGACCATCGCGGCCCCTCTGACCAACCTCACTTCAAAGGTGGCCAGAAACCCTGTGAAGTGGACTGAGGAGTGTGAGGAAGCTTTCATGATGCTGAAAAAAACCTGCGCTCATCCCCTGTTCTCCAGGGCCCTGATTCTCATAAGAGGTTTCTCGTACAGGTGGACGTTTCAGCTGTGGGAATTGGAGCTCAGGGGGGAGCCAGGAGAAGAGCTCCCCATCCTGTACCTGAGTCGGAAGCTGTTGCTCAGGGAAATCAGGTATTCGACAATCGAGAAGGAGTGCCTCGCTATAAAGTGGGTACTAGATAGCCTCCGGTATTACCTTCTTGGGAGGGAATTTTACCTGCACACGGACCACAGAGCCCTGACATGGATCCAGACCATGAAGGACAGGAAATCTCGCATGATCAGGTGGTAGTTGGAGCTCCAGCCCTTCAGGTTCTGTGTCCATCACAAGGCAGGAAACAAAAAAGTCATGGAGGACTACCGAACCTTGTCGCTTCAGGAGAGGAGGAAGGTAATGTGACTGAGAAGTCCATCACTGGCTGCGGACAGCATTTGGTACACTAACACACACACACACACACACACACACACACACACACACACACACACACACACACACACACACACACACACACACACACACACACACTCATCGCCACCTCCCTGCTCCGTTATCAGCTAAGTTAGCAATGTGGGTCGACACACAAGTTAACTTCGCTATCTTAGTACATACATTACAAACTTTACTCTTACCCCCCATCAGTAACAGTTTGTTATGGTATAAAGAATACACAGACAAGTGTTCATGTTTAACCCTTGTGTAGTCTTAACATTCTGTATGCTCCCCTTGTCCTAAGGTAAACAAAATAACCCAACTTCACTAAACCCCTAAAATAAAGCAGCTTACTTTAATTTTAAACCCCAAATATATTTTGCATGAAGAAACAACCAGGTGGACAATTCATCACAAACTTGGTGAGTATCTGAGTTTTCCCTCTTCACAGTGCAGAAAGACTGCATTTAATCAGTGGACACCACTCATTTTTTATTACAACCCACCTGTCATACTTGTTTTCTTTACTAAAGTAGAGGTTTATTATTATTATTACTATTGCTAAAGGTACTGCATAGGGGTACACATGTTTTTTTGTTGCAAGAGATAGCACTTGTATAGTCTAAGAAAGTAGCAGAAATGTACAGAAAGTAGTTTGAATGCCATTTATTGAAAGGAAACAACAACAAGTCTTGAACTTTTGCAGCAACATAGCGATATGTTTTTATGTAATGTACAATGAGAAATTCATCTACAAAATCCTAGTCTTTTGAACCATTGACCCCACCTACAAGGTGTATGAACAACAACAATAAATAAGAATTAAATAAGCTAACAGATACAAAGCAAAAACCTGAAGAACATAAATCAATCAACTCTAATTAGCACATGTAGGACAGTATTCAAATGTTATTCAAATGTGTGTGCATGGACTTTGCAGAAGTATTTCTCACATGTGCAGCATACAGTATTTGTTTCACAGTCTTTCTTTGGGGGGCAGATTTGGCATCTCCTCCTCTTGCCTGCCCCAGCTTCAGCCCCCTGAAAAGCTACAGAGGCACTCCCTTCTATGAATGTGTGGGGTTACAAGTGCCTTTCCCAGCTGCTCCAGGAACACCCTCCTCTTGTTCCGCTTATCAGGCATCCAGGTAGGGTTGATCTTGTTCCATATCACAAAGGCATTGTATGAGGACACATCAATTATGTTATGGGAGATGACCAGAGGCCAGCGGGCAATCATCCTCCTGCAGCTGTAAGTTCCAATCACCTTGTCCAGGTTGTCCACGCATCCTTTGTTCAAATCAAATTTATTTCTATAGCCTTTCGTACATCAGCTGATATCTCAAAGTGCTGTACAGAAACCCAGCCTAAAACCCCAAACAGGAAGCAATGCAGGTGTTGAAGCACGTTGGCTAGGATAAACTAGAAAGGCCAAAACCTAGGAAGAAACCAGGCTATGAGGGGTGGCCAGTCCTCTTCTGGCTGTGCCAGGTGGAGATTATAACAGAACATGGCCAAGATGTTCAAATGTTCATAAATGACCAGCATGGTCAAATAATAGGTCTGGGACAGGTAGCATGTCCAGTGAACAGGTCAGGATTCCATAGCTGCAGACAGAACAGTTGAAACTGGAGCAGCAGCACGGCCAGGTGGACTGGGGACAGCAAGGAGTCATCATGCCAGGTAGTCCTGAGGCATGGTCCTACGGCTCAGGTTCTCCAAGAGAGAGAAAGAAAGAGAGAAAGCGAGAATTAGAGAGAGCATACTTAAATTCACACAGGACACCGGATAAGACAGGAGAAGTACTCCAGATATAACAAACTGACCCTAGCCCCCCGACACATAAACTACTGCAGCATAAATACTGGAGGCTGAGACATGAGGGGTCAGGAGACACTGTGGCCCCATCCGATTATACCCCCAGACAGGGCCAAACAGGAAGGATATAACCCCTCCCACTTTGCCAAAGCACAGCCCCCACACCACTAGAGGGATATCTTCAACCACCAACTTACCATCCTGAGACAAGGCCGAGTATAGCCCACAAAGATCTCCGCCACGCCACAACCCAAGGGGGGGCGCCAACCCAGACAGGAAGATCACATCAGTGACTCAACCCACTCCAGTGACGCACCCCTCCTAGGGACGGCATGAAAGAGCACCAGTAAGCCAGTGACTCAGCCCCTGTAATAGGGTTAGAGGCAGAGAATCCCAGTGGAAAGAGGGGAACCGGCCAGGCAGAGACAGCAAGTGCGGCTCGTTGCTCCAGAGCCTTTCCGTTCACCTTCACACTCCTGTCCCAGACTACACTCAATCATATGACCCACTGAAGAGATTAGTCTTCAGTAAAGACTTAAAGGTTGAGACCAAGTTTGCGTCTCTCACATGGGTAGGCAGACCATTCCATAAAAATGGAGCTCTATAGGAGAAAGCCCTGCCTCCAGCTGTTTGCAGCTGTGGTTTGTTGTGGTTCCTGTTCTCACGATCACTGATCTCAGCCGTTTTGTGCAGTGTGCTCAGGAGGACCACATTATTGTTCCTCTTAGGGAGGTAAGAAACTAGAGTGGTGGTGGGGGTGAAGGCAAACTTTGATGAGAAGGCCTCTCTCCCCCTTGTTGCGAGGATTGCAGGGAGGAGCTCAGGCTTGTTCTTTCTAACTGTGCCAACCATGGTAATCTTCCTCTTCGGGAGCCGCTGGCTGAGTTCATAAGAGGTGAAGAAATTGTCACGTGACATTGTGCACCCTCAGTCCATCTGTCACATCTTCTCCGGGCCTCCACTGGTCGGCTTCCCTGTGAAGACTTGCATCTTCCAAGCATAGCGGAATTGTGCGTCACAGCAATCCCATATCTTGATGCCATATTTTGCTGGCTTGCTGGGCATATCCTGCCAGAAAGGACAGCTACATTTTGACAAAAGTGATTACTTTCAGTAATTAGTATCAGTGTCACAGAAAACAATCACATAAATCAATGACATTACAGCAATACATAATAAAAGTAACATTGAAAATCACTTACATTACAGATATGAAAATAAAAATGTACCACCCACTTCTCCCAGACCTCTCTTATCGCCGCCAGTTTGTCTGTCACACGTCTTGCAGGTCTTGACTCACGGTTATCAATTGTAGCATTCTTGAGAAAGTGTGAAAGACTTTCAGTGGCATCATGGCATGGAAACTTGCCTTTCCACTCTCTGCATCCCAGAGACTACATGTAGCCTCACCTCGGGACCTATACACACCCGCTAAGATTAGCAGCCATATGTAGGCACGCAGGTCAATTTCATACATCCTTTTCCAGTTGTCTCCATATTTACGGAAACCCTCCAAATTTGTCATCTCCAGGATGATTTTTTCGTTGGCTGGTGTGATGAACATGTAGAATGTTGAGACGACGTCCTGGGCATGGGCAACTGCATGTCTTGTGGGCCCTGGGGTCATCCTTATGACATTTTGTGCAACCTTCCCTGGTTGTCATATGGTGACGAGGACCATGTTATTTTGCTGTTCTTTGACAAAAAATGTCTCTCTTTCAGCTTGGGGGATTTCTCCTTCATCTGAAGATGATGCATCGTGCTCTAGGTTGTATTCTTCCCGATCTTCTTCTTCAGATACCTCCTCCTCTTCTAAATCATTGTTCTCTTGTTCCTCCTGGACATCTGACCTATTGGGCACTGAAACGTGCACTCATGGCTTCAGCAAGAGAGAACTCTGCAGCACCTTTATAGCCTCTGACTGCATTCTCCATTAGTAATCAGTGCTTTCAATAAATGTTTATTTTGTCTGAAATGTTGTATATTTTGTCTGTGAACTTGAGTCATGTGTGGGGTCGTGGAGGTGAGATGCATAATAAAGGTTGAGTTTTGTCTGAGTTCAATCAGTAGCACACAATCTCAATTTCTCATTGTGTGTGTGTGTGTGTGTGTGTGTGTGTGTGTGTGTGTGTGTGTGTGTGTGTGTGTGTGTGTGTGTGTGTGTGTGTGTGTGTGTGTGTGTGTCTTTGTGTTTTTTGTGGTGTGTAAATTGTTTTATAAATGCAAAGACAATGTTTGTACCCTGGTGGTTTACAGCTTTCATGGAAATATGAACAAGCGAAATGTTTCACTTTTTCTAATGTTGGGGTCACTAGTAAAAGTAATCAAATTTAAAGTTGAAAGAATATTATTTAGGGGGTTTTCTCTGCTGTTAATTAACATAGTGGCAGGTCATTGGGTTAACTTATCCCTCCTGCTGTGTTCCAATTGAATTGGACCGATTTACGATTTACACATTTCTCTCTGAAAAATGTAGTTATTTTAATCTGATTGTCTTAAGGTTCCATGACTTTGTCCACACAGGGCATCTGAACACACAAAATACATTTTGATGATTTTCATTACATTTTGGGTGTTTTATTTAACTTTTGTACACCTGTGGTGTTCCCGGTCAAAAATTACCGGTCATTAGAAATGAATGGGAGAGACTACAATTAGTGCATAAATGTGAGTTCAGGCACATGCCCATTAATCAGATGGACGCACTTCCTCTCCCGGACCCCCACGTGTTTGAGCACACACACCTCACTCCCCTTCTTGGCGTCCATGGCAACCCCCACGGGAACCTTTCCCCAGTAGAATCTTTCCCCACGGGAACCACACCTGTTGGCATTCTCACAAACAATCGCAACATTCTTTCAATAATATATAGAACTTTTCTTGCAGCTCTGGTATATAAAGCTTTTTTGAGGCTTTGCTCACAATTCATTCTGTGGCAGCACAATGACCAAACAATATATGGTATGTGAGGCCCTTGATCATATCTTTGATCATGACACTGGTGAGGAGGAGACAGTTCTTGTTAAACTTTGACATAAAGTAGTCTATGATAAATAGCACATTATGATTAATCTGAGTATTTGTTATATATAAAATAACCATTCATTATGCATTATGTTTTTTACTCAAAAACGAGTTGTATGAGCTCAGGTCAATGAGGCCTACAGGCCATAAATAGCAAATATAAGTTCAAAACTTGTATTGTTCACAGCAACTTATGTTGATAAAAAGATCTAACAGAACATTAGGTGATAATATATGTATTATTATGGATTTATAATCAGCTATAATGGGGTGGTCATTTTGGACCGGGAACACAGAATTAATTAACATGAAACGAACACAACAGGGGAGTTAAGCAACGTTTATTGTACTTATCAATGTTATGGATAAGTGCACTGTTTGTTTGGTTCTGTTACTCTCTCTCCGTCTCTGTAGCTTCCGGGTACGCTGGGATAAGGACCAAAGCGACAGCAATCGGCTGGCTTTGTAGTGCCTGTCCTGAATGGCTCATTTAAATGAAAGGGCAAATTGGAAGTCTTAGGAAGTCTTAGGGATGGGATTTTATAAATGGGTTATAATGTTATATAGTATCATGAGAAACGGATTGCAAAGGTGCAATGTACAGTTGAAGTCGGAAGTTTACATACACCTTAGCCAAATACATTTTTGTACATTTTGTACAGTTTTTCACAATTCCAGACATTTAATCCTAGTAAAAATTCCCTCTCTTAGGTCAGTTAAGATCACCACTTTATTTTAAGAATGTGAAATGTCAGAATAATAGTAGCGAGAATGATTTATTTCAGCTTTTATTTCTTTCATCACATTCCCAGTAGGTCAGAAGTTTAAGTACACTAAATTAGTATTTGGTAGCATTGCCTTTAAATTGTTTAACTTGGGTCAAACATTTTGGGTAGACTTCCACTAGCTTCTCACAATAAGTTGGGTGAATTTTGGCCCATTCCTCCTGACAGAGCTGGTGTAACTGAGTCAGGTTTGTAGGCCTCCTTGCTCGCACACGCTTTTTCAGTTCTGCCAACAAATTTTCTTTGCTATTGAGGTCAGGACTTTGTGATGGCCACTCCAATACCTTGACTTTGTTGTCATTAAGCCATTTGCCACAACTTTGGAAGTATTCTTGGGGCCTTTGTTCATTTGGAAGACCCATTTGCGACCAAACTTTAACTGATGTCTGGAGATGTTGCTTCAATATATCCACATGATTTTCCTCCTCATGATGCCATCTATTTTATGAAGTGCTCCAGTCCCTCCTGCAGCAAAACACCCCCACAACACGATGCTGCCGCCCCCATGCTTCATGGTTGGGATGGTGTTCTTCGGCTTGCAAAACTTCCCCGTTTTCCTCCAAACATAACGATGGTCATTATGGCCAAACAGTTCTATTTTTGTTTCATCAGACCAGAGGACATTTCTCCAAAAGTATGATCTTGGTCACCATGTGCAGTTGCAAACCATAGTCTGGCTTTTTTATGGCGGTTTTGGAGAAGTGGCTTCTTCCTTGCTGAGTGGCCTTCCAGGTTATGTCGATATAGGACTTGTTTTACTGTGGATATAGATACTTTTGTACCTGTTTCCTGCAGCATCTTCACAAGGTCCTTTGCTGTTGTTCTGGCATTGATTTGCACTTTTCGCACTGCATTTGTTTTAAGTCTTTCTGAAAACTGCTGTGCACTTTTCTTTGTTGCTTCAAAAGAAAATCCAATATCCACAGTAAGTGCTAATGTTAAGTATTTTGTGTGAGCTGCATTCAGTAAACGGTCCCTCAGCTTTGCACTTTTAATACCGCAAACAAATCTATCACTTAATGACTCTTCAAGAAACTGAGCTAATTTACATGTGGCTGATAGTTTTCTTAAACTAGCCAAGTACTCACTAATCGACTCTCCCTCGAGTTGACTCCTTGCATGAAACTTGCATCTTTCAGCAATAAAATTTGTCCTTGGTATGTAGTGACTTTTAAACAGTGCGACCAACTCTGTCGACGTTTTTTCACTTGGTTTCTGTGGCGCACGTAAGTCCATGAACACCTTGTGAGTCTTTCTGCCAACAATCATCAGAAAAATGGCTTTTGACTTATCATCCTTGTACTTGAGCCCATTAGCTGCAAAATACTGTTCAAACCTTTCTTGTTCTCTTTAGACAAAAACATTGTCGTCAATCTGTTGCATCTGAGGTGAAAGGAAGTGGGTTCTTTTTAGTTTTTGTAAAGAGAAACTCGACAGTATTAAGCATTAACATCACAAAGACGGTTTATTTCCAACATGACAGTGGATACAACATAGCCGGTTCCAAGCTGAGTCCATCTGCACCCTCTCAAAGGTAGCACACTTGAATACCCTGGCCAACAACCAATGAGGGCCTGCCAATTAAGCTATGCACATCCAATCAGATAGATATTTCCAATATCACGCACAGAACATTTGCATATCATTTTAACCAGGTGTGCTGCTTATCTCTCAAACACTACAATTTTCACATCTCCTGTCCTCTACTTTAACATCAGAATGTACTGTAGGTTATCTACCAGCCATCTCTTCCCAGCAGCCCCATCCAGCCCTGCAGATCCACAGGTCTCCAGCTTTATTGAAAACGAACAGGAGCACAGCAGCAGACCCTATGGCTGGCCATGTCCTGTCTGATGCCTAATGCCCAGCACTGTCAACTCTCACATCAACCAGACCTCTGTACACACACAAGGAATGCCTCTAAACCAAAACAATGCTACAGACCTTAATGTGAAATAAACTCCATTAGATAAGATGGTTTAACTAAACTCCCCAGCAGTGAACGTTGAGCTCAACCACCTCGGTGTTGCGTTGTGTCTCTCTGCAGGAGGAGGAAAGGAAGGAGGGAGATGAGGAAGAAGAAAGATGCCAAAGAAGGATGTCAATATCATTTCTCTTTGACCATGCTTAAAGCAGAGTGCTAGTGTCACAAACCGGCTCAAAGTCCGCAACAAAAAGGTAAAGTAAAGTAAACAAATAAAACGGTCACAGAAAATGCCACAACCAAACATCTAACACTGTGTCTGCATGGCCAGAGTCTTCTCAATGAATGGGGAAAAGGTGTATTTGTCCCGGGACACACCCGAGCCCAGGTGTGTCCCATTTCGCTGAACGACCCTGCCGGCTCTGCCCACCAACATCCTATTAATGAAAACAAGAACAAAGAGAAAGAACTCGGCAGACAGAGTGGGAGGGCCGTCACACTAGTCAGTTGGGGGAGGTGAGCCCAGGATCAAGGTGATGGAGAGAATGAGAAAAAAGACTGGTGCACCAGATGAAGACATCCCAAGAGTGACAACATGCAGCCATCATATTCTTTAAAAAGCACTCACTTAGTGTGATTTAACAGTTAATGAAGGATCTCACTGTGGCTTCTGGCTGCCTCTGTCTGTCCCTCCTGTTCTTTATGCATTAGATCAGCCCACTCAGGACAGCTCATGCTAATTCCCCCCCTGAAGAAAGCAATTAGGCTACAGAACTAACCTAACACTGGGACCAGAGAAAGAGGGGTGAAGAGATGGAGAGATGGGGAGAGAGAGAGAGATGCCTGGCTCCTGCAACATTTTTTCCCTCCAATTATAGCTCATCACAATCATTTCATCGAATTTAGTCATAAAAAAATATCTGGGCCTTGCATAATTACAGTGGAATAGTTTGACTGATGGCTACTCTGAGATTTGAGTGTAGAGGAGGATGAACGATCAGGAGGGAGATAGGAGAAAAACTGCTTGCAATGATTATTGGAAGTCTCTGTGGTGCGGCTAATTCTGGTTGGTCTCTTGGATCAGGACTAAACTAAAGATGTTTAGTTTGGGTGTGTGTTTATCAAGCAATATGAGCATGAATCGACTGTTCCAGGAACTGTCATTAGATTGTTTATTTGTTTGCTTTCTGACTCTAGGTGTGTGTGTGTGTGCGTGTTCGTGTGCGTGTGTGTGTGTGTGTGTGTGTGTGTGTGTGTGTGTGTGTGTGTGTGTGTGTGTGTGTGTGAGACTACCTCCGCTCTCTCCCTCCAAGCCATGCAGGGATGAAGTGGGGAGTCTGTCAACTCAATTTGTTGGGAGACTGAGATGGCATCATGAGGCAAATGCCAAAGAATGTCAGAACAGAGAGAAGAGAGGATAAGAAAGGACGAAACAGTGTTACGTCAGCTCTGACTCTGGAATGGAAAGGGTTTGACCTTACTTTTCAGAGCAGGTATGTAGACAAATGCCTGTGGTGATATTGGGCAGGGAGGGTCAAATTAGTTGAAGGGTCAAAGTATATCATTTCCATCTGATTTATTTAGCCTATGAATGTACACAACCTGTGAATGTATTTTACTTCAAGAGAGACCTTTCTGCTCCTACGTCAGACACAAAACATCAAGCACACACACAACTTCACGTTGATGATGGCAGAATGTTAGGATTATATAAGCCAACGAGATGTCACATGTATTTAGTCTCAGTACTATGGTAACGCAGAGAGAAAGAGGTCAGCTACCCTAAAGGCAGGTCAAACACTGCTGTACATTTGTATTGTGTTGTTGTTGTGTTAGCGGTAGGGAACATTTTAAATGAGAACTAAGATGGCCTGTACACACACACACACCTTAACCCTAATTTTGACTGGGCAGCTGGCCCATCTCTGCCGACAGGACAAAATGAATCCCCAAAAAATTAAACCTGCCACACACACACACACACACACACACACACACACACACACACACACACACACACACACACACACACACACAGACAGAAACATTCACCCATACTGTATCCAGCACGGTGTCTTGTGGTTTTATAAATAGCAAGTTGCTGTCAAGCTGTCAGGTGGATTAGTATGCTGTGTCTGTGAGAGGCCCTCAGGGCAATCCCGGGGAGCAGGTGACCTGGAGACAACCATTCATTATATTACCCTGTAGTACACACTATTACAATACACCTGCTCACTATGCTGCCCTCTATAGGACACACAATGTAATGCGCACACACAAACAGAGGTACACGGACACAAACACACACACACACACACACACACACACACACACACACACACACACACACACACACACACACACACACACCACACACACACACACACACACACACACACACACACACACACACACACACACACACACACACACACACACACTCTCTCTTCTTTTTACAGAGAGAGAGATGCTATCTGACTGGACTGGATATTGGGAATTGTTGGGCTGTGATCGATGCCCGCCTCACTGACTTAAAAAAAATCTGCTACTGTTAAAATGATGCCCAGGGCACAGAGATAACAGTGAGTGTGTGTGTGTGTGTGCGTGTGTGTGAGAAAGCGAGAGAGAGAGATATGTCCAACTGTTCCCAAAACAGCAATGGATTGAATTATATAGACCACTTCAGTTTGTTAAAAAGGTTTGTACCTTACTGCCTTACTCTGAACGATATACATATGTAAAATAGTGAATAGCACCGAAGCACTGAGAATAGTTTGGCATTGAAATCTGCCTTACTTTCTCCCTTGAACTGTTCTCACTTTTACCTATATCATCATACTGTTTCCTTCATGTTCATATCGTGAAATCCTTGTCCAGTAGTTTCAATCCCCATTGCATTGTATAAAAGATCAAACTTGTGGATGTGTGAGATGCCTATAGAGTTAGGTTATGGGTTCAGCTGGCTGGAGTTGATAAACAACACAATAATGGCTAGAAGAAAGTTGCATTTTCAAAAGTTGCATTTTTTAAATTTATTTTTTACACTAACCCTAACCCTTTTCCTAATCTTAACCTAATTATCCTAACCTGCTACTTTCATTCTCCTAACCTGCTGTGTGAGTTCTCCTAACCTGCTACGAAAACTCCAAATATGATGTTAATTTGAGCTGGATACGTTCTAGCCATGACCAAACAACACCTCTGGAAGTTCCATTACTTTTCAAATCCTCCTGGAAACACAAAGTGCTGTCACTGGTTCCCATCCCAGTTTCCACGGTTCCCAATTGAGCCAGTCTATCCCTGGGCTGTCTTCCCACCAGTCTTAACCAGGATAGTCAGACCAGAGAGGATTCCTATCACAGTCCCTTATTCAACACTGCGTCAATCACACCAGTCTCAGCAGCACCACAGTCAAATTATTCACTAATCGAATATCATTATTACCAGCAATTATGTTAAACTATGACTCTAGGTAGCATCAGCAATTAACATCTCTGTGAACTTGAGTTTTCTTTAAAGGTAGATACAGTACTTTAAGTAGAGGGATAATGAGAGGTATTTTGGGTGTGTGTGATTGTGTGTGTGTGTGTGTGTGTGTGTGTGTGTGTGTGTGTGTGTGTGTGTGTGTGTGTGTGTTTCTGTTTGTGTGTGTCATGCTCACATATGCATTACATTTAAAAAAAATCCTAATAGATTTACGACCTCTCCATTTATTCATTTGGTTGTCGTAACTGCGATCTCCATGGTGATTGCCCTGGAGATGGCTGTGGTGACGATAAGCCCACCTGTCTAGCTGTGTTGCTATGTGTAGATCTGCTGGCGCTGGCTCAGCAGCTGGCCTAACCCATAGCCAAACCAAGGTGTGTCGCTAATTGCTTTTGATTCCAACCCCTAAGTCAACATGCTTTTCTAATTGGCTGTTCAAACAGATAGGGAGACAAGGGACCCGCGTACGCAGAGGTCAGCTAAAAAGGCAACACAGATCTCCCCATAGAAATGGAATAAGAATACCTGGATTGTAATGTATGTAATGTAATATACACTGAGTATACCAAAACATTAGGAACACATTCCTAATATTGATTTGGACCCCCTTTTACCCTCAGAACAGCCTCAATTCCACCTTGTAGAGTCCACACCCCAATGAATTGAGGCTGTTCTGAGGGCAAAAGGGGGTGCAACTCAATATTAGGAAGGTGTTCCTAATATTTTGGTATATTTACTTTACTGTCACATTTGCTCCTGCAATGCCCTCTACTGCTCATCCTGTGTCTCCTTGACCTGCCGCCGCTCCCCCAGTACTCTCTCCCTCTCCCCCTCTCTCTCTGTGTGTGTGCTTGTGTGGGCAGAGACAGGCATACTGGAGTCAGAGCAGATCCCCACCAGCTGCAACCTGCTCCATAACCAAGACCTCTACAAATACTCAGCACTGCCACGTCCACGCTGACGGATTGAAATCTCTGCTCAGTCAGTCCATGTTCTAGTTGCTTGTTACTATTCAGATCCTGCTATCCTGTTGTGCCTGTTTTCCTTGCCTGACGCTGTTTTCCTCTCCGCTACAGTTCTGCCTGCTGTGACTCTGGTCCCTGTCTCCTGTCCCTTGTCTCGTTATCCTGCTCCTCTGTCCTGGATTCCCCACTATTTTACCCCCTTAGATTCAACTCCGGACCTGCTTTACCCTGTCTCTACCCCACTTGTTCCAGCCTCATCCTCCGCACCTGGTTTCCAGTAACCCAACTGAGCTTCCCTTGACCTGCACTCCGTCTCCCCCTGGGGTTCAATAAATACCTGTTCAATAAATTCCACTGTTCCACCCCGCTTAACACATTACATTACATACATTACAATCCAGGTATTCTTATTCCATTTCTATGGGGAGATCTGTGTTGCCTTTTTGACTCCAATGCTTCCCACAGTTGTGTCAAGTTGGCTGGATGTCCTTAGGGTGGTGGACCATTCTTGATACAGACAGGAAACTGTTGAGTGTGAAAAACAGTTCTTGACACACTCAAACCGGTGCGCCTGGCACATACTACCATACCACTTTTAAAGGAACTTCAGTCTTTTGTCTTGCCCATTCACCCTCTGAATGGCACACATACACAATCCAGGTCTAATTGACTCAAGGCTTAAACATCCCTATTTAACCTGTCGCCTCCACTTAATCTACACTGACTGAAGTGGATATAACAAGTGACATCAATAAGGGATCCTAGATTTCACCTGGAGTCACCTGGTCAGTCTGTCATGGAAAGAGTAGGTGTTCTTTATGTTTTGTACACTCATTGGATGCTCCACCATGTAGGATAATTATACCTTAAGTGACAATGCTGGATGCTGTTATTATCAGAAACACACACACATTCACTGGTAAGAGGAGGTGAAAGGAGGGGATGGGGCTGACCTCAGTAATTCCTGCAGAATCAAATGTCAGTGTCTGGACGCGGAGGGTTCTTTCAGCGGCACAACGGAGAGCCAATGGAGTGCCATGATGGTGAAGGGTCAGAGTTGGCCGGCGGCCGCTGAGATCTTTGTTAGAGAACCGCTCTCTCAGAGGCGAAGCAGAAGAGAGAAGAAGTGAGAAGTGAGGGACGCTGTGGAGCAGAGACAGAGAGAAAATCAATAGAGCTGTAGGAGACCATCCTCTCTCTCTGCACGCCACAGAGCTCAGCTCCCACACACTGTCTCAATACCTCTACCACTTCCCTCCCTCCATCCTACTTTCTCTTATTGTGCTGTATAGGTCTCTCTCTCTCTCTCTCTCTCTTTCTCTCTCTCTCTCATAAATTGTGGGAGTAACGTGTGTGATGACAAAGCCCTTTTAAATCCAAAGATCTGTAAAAGATTGTGAATGTACAGCTTGTGGGGCTGAATAGTAGGAGCACTCATGAATGAGTGCTCCTACTGTGCAACTGTAACGCACACACACGATTGCACAGAGCACCAAACCTCACAGCTATCATGAGTTGTTTTCGACATTTAATTGGAAACACAAAGGTAGCTCATATGAATCCCCGGAGACAGTAGTGCTGCATCAGAACATGTTTCAGTCTGGCCCCAGGGAAATGAAATATATAGAACTCCATCTGGTTCTGCTTAGAATCCTCCAACAGCACAGTGCTGCGGCGATCCTAAAGACTTCTAAACCTCAGAACCCGCCTTACCACGACTCATCTGACTGACATGTTTCAGTTTGCCCCACAATAACCTACACACTTAACTGACTGTGAAAATAGGAAGTACATTTTGCAAAACCTACCCTGAAAGAGCCACTGTATAATGCATAGGTTCAGGTACAGTTCAATGACAGTTAGTCTGTATTTGTATATGGCTGTCCAGAAATCTGTTGCCTCAAGGGGTCATAACCCCACTAACAAATAGAGTTTGTGTTGTTTTGTATGGAATTGATGATTGAGTGTGATTATGACATGTCTGTCAGAGAGATATAGATAGCTACAGAAGAACAGAACGATATAGATAGCTACAGAAGAACAGAAAGCTATAGATAGCTACAGAAGAACAGAACCATATAGATAGCTACAGAAGAACAGAACCATATAGATAGCTACAGAAGAACAGAAAGCTATAGATAGCTACAGAAGAACAGAACCATATAGATAGCTACAGAAGAACAGAACCATATAGATAGCTACAGAGGAACAGAACCATATAGATAGCTACAGAGGAACAGAACGATATAGATAGCTACAGAGGAACAGAACCATATAGATAGCTACAGAGGAACAGAACGATATAGATAGCTACAGAGGAACAGAACCATATAGATAGCTACAGAGGAACAGAACCATATAGATAGCTACAGAGGAACAGAACCATATAGATAGCTACAGAGGAACAGAACGATATAGATATCTACAGAAGAACAGAACCATATAGATAGCTACAGAGGAACAGAACCATATAGATAGCTACAGAGGAACAGAATGATATAGATATCTACAGAGGAACAGAATGATATAGATATCTACAGAGGAACAGAATGATACAGAAAGCTACAGAGGAACAGAATGATATAGATATCTACAGAGGAACAGAATGATATAGATATCTACAGAGGAACAGAATGATATAAAAAGCAACAGAGGAACAGAATGATATAGATAGCTGCAGAGGAACAGAATGATATAGATATCTACAGAGGAACAGAATGATATAGATATCTACAGAGGAACAGAATGATATAGAAAGCTACAGAGCAACAGAATGATATAGATAGCTACAGAGGAACAGAATGATATAGAAAGCTACAGAGGAACAGAATGATATAGATAGCTGCAGATAAACAGAATGATATAGATATCTACAGAGGAACAGAATGATATAGAAAGCTACAGAGGAACAGAACGATATAGAAAGCTACAGAAGAACAGAACCATATAGATATCTACAGAGGAACAGAATGATATAGATATCTACAGAGGAACAGAATGATATAAATATCTACAGAGGAACAGAATGATATAGATATCTACAGAGGAACAGAATGTTATAGATATCTTCAGAGGAACAGAATGATATAGATATCTACAGAGGAACAGAATGATATAGAAAGCTACAGAGGAACAGAACGATATAGAAAGCTACAGAAGAACAGACCCATATAGATATCTACAGAGGAACAGAATGATATAGATATATACAGAGGAACAGAATGATATAGAAAGCTACAGAGGAACAGAATGATATAGATATCTACAGAGAAACAGAATGATATAGATATCTACAGAGGAACAGAATGATATAGATATCTACAGAGGAACAGAATGATACAGAAAGCTACAGAGGAACAGAATGATATAGATATCTACAGAGGAACAGAATGATATAGATATCTACAGAGGAACAGAATGATATAAAAAGCAACAGAGGAACAGAATGATATAGATAGCTGCAGAGGAACAGAATGATATAGATATCTACAGAGGAACAGAATGATATAGATATCTACAGAGGAACAGAATGATATAGAAAGCTACAGAGCAACAGAATGATATAGATAGCTACAGAGGAACAGAATGATATAGAAAGCTACAGAGGAACAGAATGATATAGAAAGCTACAGAAGAACAGAACCATATAGATAGCTACAGAAGAACAGAACCATATAGATAGCTACAGAAGAACAGAAAGCTATAGATAGCTACAGAAGAACAGAACCATATAGATAGCTACAGAAGAACAGAACCATATAGATAGCTACAGAGGAACAGAACCATATAGATAGCTACAGAGGAACAGAACGATATAGATAGCTACAGAGGAACAGAACCATATAGATAGCTACAGAGGAACAGAACGATATAGATAGCTACAGAGGAACAGAACCATATAGATAGCTACAGAGGAACAGAACCATATAGATAGCTACAGAGGAACAGAACCATATAGATAGCTACAGAGGAACAGAACGATATAGATATCTACAGAAGAACAGAACCATATAGATAGCTACAGAGGAACAGAACCATATAGATAGCTACAGAGGAACAGAATGATATAGATATCTACAGAGGAACAGAATGATATAGATATCTACAGAGGAACAGAATGATACAGAAAGCTACAGAGGAACAGAATGATATAGATATCTACAGAGGAACAGAATGATATAGATATCTACAGAGGAACAGAATGATATAAAAAGCAACAGAGGAACAGAATGATATAGATAGCTGCAGAGGAACAGAATGATATAGATATCTACAGAGGAACAGAATGATATAGATATCTACAGAGGAACAGAATGATATAGAAAGCTACAGAGCAACAGAATGATATAGATAGCTACAGAGGAACAGAATGATATAGAAAGCTACAGAGGAACAGAATGATATAGATAGCTGCAGATAAACATAATGATATAGATATCTACAGAGGAACAGAATGATATAGAAAGCTACAGAGGAACAGAACGATATAGAAAGCTACAGAAGAACAGAACCATATAGATATCTACAGAGGAACAGAATGATATAGATATCTACAGAGGAACAGAATGATATAAATATCTACAGAGGAACAGAATGATATAGATATCTACAGAGGAACAGAATGTTATAGATATCTTCAGAGGAACAGAATGATATAGATATCTACAGAGGAACAGAATGATATAGAAAGCTACAGAGGAACAGAACGATATAGAAAGCTACAGAAGAACAGACCCATATAGATATCTACAGAGGAACAGAATGATATAGATATATACAGAGGAACAGAATGATATAGAAAGCTACAGAGGAACAGAATGATATAGATATCTACAGAGAAACAGAATGATATAGATATCTACAGAGGAACAGAATGATATAGATATCTACAGAGGAACAGAATGATATAGATATCTACAGAGGAACAGAATGATATAGATATCTACAGAGGAACAGAATGATATATATATCTACAGAGGAACAGAATGATATAGATATCTACAGAGGAACAGAATGATATGGAAAGCAACAGAGGAACAGAATGATATAGATATCTACAGAGGAACAGAATGATATAGATATCTACAGAGGAACAGAATGATATAGATATCTACAGAGGAACAGAATGATATAGATATCTACAGAGGAACAGAATGATATAGATATCTACAGAGGAACAGAATGTTATATATATCTACAGAGGAACAGAATGATATGGAAAGCAACAGAGGAACAGAATGATATAGATATCTACAGAGGAACAGAATGATATAGATATCTACAGAGGAACAGAATGATATAGATATCTACAGAGGAACAGAATGATATAGATATCTACAGAGGAACAGAATGATATAGATATCTACAGAGGAACAGAACGATATAGATATCTACAGAGGAACAGAATGATATAGAAAGCTACAGAGGAACATAATTATATAGATAGCTACAGAAGAACAGAACGATATAGATATCTACAGAGGAACAGAATGACATAGAAACCTACAGAGGAACAGAATGATATAGATATCTACAGAGGAACAGAATGATATAGATATCTACAGAGGAACAGAATGATATAGAAAGCTACAGAGGAACAGAATGATATAGATATCTACAGAGGAACAGAACGATATAGATATCTACAGAAGAACAGAACCATATAGATATCTACAGAGGAACAGAATGATATAGATAGCTGCAGAGGAACAGAATGATATAGATATCTACAGAGGAACAGAATGATATAGATATCTACAGAGGAACAGAATGATATAGAAAGCTACAGAGGAACAGAATGATATAGATAGCTGCAGATAAACAGAAAGATAGAAACAGAGAGCACCTGCATTTACACAAGGAAGGGATTAGCTCAAATCAGCTAATTACATGTTTTTTCCCCTTCAACTGCATAATTAATTCCGATGACTGCTACTGTGCTCAGGAAATGAGGATTTGGTGAAATTAGGATGATATATAAAAAACTGCATCAGCAACACAGACATGCACAGAGAGTGAGAGAGAGAAAGAGAGAGAGAGGGTCAGTGGAGTACATTGGAGAACAGAGGCACAAACACGTTAGCACATCTTTTTCATTCAAAGTTCTTAGGGTTTTTTCATTAAAACACTTTCCAGAATAAAATCATAAATCTCACTTTAATTTCACCTTTTTAAAAGTGATGCCAGATAGGAACATGAGGAATTAAATGTATTTTAGAATCAGCAGCATCTGGTAGAGGCTGAGGTGGGGCTGCTGAAGGGAGATATAGTTCACTGACCTACAGGGTATGTCAACTACTACCATCCACGTTGGGAAGGTCTTGAACCATTGGCAGAGGTCATATACAGCTCACAAACTGCATATCTACTGCAATATGTTTAATTTACTCAAATGCAACATTGAACTAACGCAACAGCTACACAACCAAGAGACTCACATCACTCTAAAACTGTATGAAATGAAATGAAATGTATGAAGAACATTAAGACAACACCAGCAACTCTAGGAAAGCAGAAACAGAACATCAAGACAACAAACCCGCATCTGTGTTATGAAAAGAAAAACAGCGATGAAAGACTAAACCAATCAGTCAACAGAGAACACACTGATGACACACAGATAGACAGAACAATAAGCAGATGGACAGAGAACTCCTGCTGGCTCCCCTGGTCGCCAAGGGAGATACCCTCAACTCTCACAGACTCATTCACAGGTAGAGAGAGAGAGAGAGAGAGAGAGAGAGAGAGAGAGAGAGAGAGAGAGAGAGAGATTCAAACATATCTGTTTTCACACTGTTAATTTGGTTCTGCAGAGCCCTGGCGTGCCATTCTCTCACTCTTCCCGCTCCTGTCGAAAATATGCTTATTAGAGAAGCTAACAGACATGAGCAGGGTTTAAAGGCTAATTAGCATAACATCCTACATGTAGTATTTTTACCTTCTTCCAATCAACACCCTCACACGTAAACATTTTTCAGATGTGGGAAAAAGCGGTTTGACGCAATTAAAAGGAGAATTACCATTAACATCCAGGGGAGAAGAGAAAAATGAGGCAAAATGTTCCAGTTTGTTGTTGTTGTTGGCCTCCACTTCTCAGACTTAGAGAAATGAAGAAACAGAGAAATGTAATTGTTTTACAGATAGGATATTCTGTAGAAGGATAAAGCAATGTTCCCTTCACTAACACTTATCTTGTTCTCAAATCAAATGTTATTTGTCACATTTGCGGATTACAACTGGTGTAGACTTCACCCTGAAATGCTTGTGTTTAGTACATGTGTATCACAGCTTTTCTTGTGTAAATGCATTTACCAGTGAAGCATTTGGCTATGTCTGTCATGACTTCCGCCGAAGTCGGTTCCTCTCCTTGTTCGGGCGGCGTTCGGCGGTCGACGTCACCGGTCTTCTAGCCATCGCCGATCCACCTTTCATTTTCCATTTGTTTTGTCTTGTATTCCCGCACACCTGGTTTACATTCCCTCATTACTTGACATGCATATAACCCTCTGTTCCCCCCATGTCTGTGAGTGGAATTGTTTGTTGTAAAGTGTATTGTGCACTTCAGACTGGTTTGCGACGGGTTATTTCAACCCGTATTTTGTTGTTCCGGGTGCAATTTGTTTTGCATCATTAAACTGCTCCGGGTTGTTACCCAGTTCTGCTCTGCTGTGCCTGACTTCCCTGCAGCCAGTCACGCACCTCTTACAATGTCTTTATTTTTATATAGAAGAAGAAGAAATTAACCTTTATTTAACTAGGCAAGAAGAAGAATGTCCATAGAAATTTGAGTTCTGCTTTTTCCCAGACCCTCCTTAATGGTTTAGATGTCCTAACCTTTTCACTACATGGAATGTTACATTTAGTTTTCATGCATCCACTGTGCCCATCCAGTTGCCAATGCTTTTTTCCATCTGTCTCTTTGATCTTCTCTGATATACCACAGAGTTGGATCAATGAGTTATTTCCTTTATTTATCCACTATTTCCTCCTCACCCATTATTCCTTGACCCCCTTCACTGTTCATACATACTGATACACACTGCGCTGATACACACAATAATTCCATTATTCTGTGTATTTACAACCAAAGACAAGGACTACAGGGGGGGATGGAGAGGACATACTGTACAGACCTTCATGAGGATAAGGGTTAGCTGGGGTCACAAATCTTTGTGTGGTGACATCACCCTGTGCTTTCCTTTGAAGTCAACAGTTACCTTCCCGAAATGACAAGCTAGCTTAGAATTTGTAGTGATCGGAGCTGGTGAAGAGTGGGTTTGAATCTTGCTTGGTTTAGATTGTTTAGTCTTGCTTGGTTTAGAGATAGGACCTAAGGCCCGTTATAAGGACATGGGATCTTTCACCTATTAGCTCATCTCCACCCCGTCCACTGGGTAGTGGAAAAACATGTTGGCCAGCACCTGTGGAGCCCAGGGGGCATGGGACACCACGCTGCCCAGGGACAGTGCCACAGATGGGCTAGATCCGGATCTAAATGCGGGTGGGGCGGGATGAGTGTAGACGTTTTGGAAGGGAGTGCCTATAGGATGACCTAAGGGGTGTGGCACCGAGGGGAGAATACCATATGCTTTACTGACACGATCCAATCACAGCCACGTCTGTCACTGGTTTAGAACTAGATCAACATGAGGTCACTGATTTCCAGTGCCGCACAACAGTACGAAAATCCCTGCCAATAGGTACATCTCAATGGGTATGAGTTAAGTGAACGATCCAATCGCTCTATCCTCCCCGTATTTCATCATTATCTCTGTCCTTCCCTCCTTTGCTCTCATTTTATACATTTCTCCTTCCATGTCCTCTTTCTTTTTATCTCTCCTTTCCTCCTCCTTTCGTCCTCTGCGCTCTCTCCCAGGGCTGATAAGACTGTTTATCAGACCGTAGACCAGGGCCGTGTTCTTGCATTTTACGAAAAAGTGTATATTTCACCCTCCCACTATCATTACATGCAGTTTTTTTTTCTCTCTCTCTCTCTCTCTCTCTCTCTCTCTCTCTCTCTCTCTCTCTCTCTATCTCTCTCTCTCAATTAAATTCAAAGGACTTTATTGGCATGGTAAACATATGTTATATTGCCAAAGCAAGTGAAATAGATAATAAACAAAAGTGAAATAAACAGTAAAAAACGAACATTAAGCATTACACTCACAAATTTCAAAGGAATAGAAACATTTCAAGTGTCATATTATGGCTTTATACAGTATTGTAATGATATGCAAATGTATCAAATATATATGTTTACAATAGTGCTTGTTCTTCCCTGGTTGCCCTTTTCTTGTGGCAACAGGTCACAAAATGTACTGATGTGATCCAAAATTGGATCTGTTTTCTAAATCCTTGTGGGTCTGTGTAATCTGAGGCAAATGTATGTCTCTAACATGGTCATACATTTGGCAAGAGGTTAGGAAGTGCCGCTCAGTTTCCACCTCATTTTGTGGGCAGTCTCTCTCTTTTCTCACTCTCTCCGTAATCCTACTCTTATCCTCTTTTATGCAAATACAAAGCTTTCTACTCTTCACCATGAAGTCGCTTGTCTACAGTATTTCATCTAGAAATATCCTCAAAATCCCCCAGAGTCCATTTAAGTCATGTTCTCTTCTAATCAACTGTCTAGCTTCCAGTGACGAGCCTTTGAGAAGCCTTTGAAAGGACAGTACACAGGAGTTATGAAATGGTTGAAAAACCTGTATGCTCTTTTCATTAGAGTCTGGTGGTTGGTGGTAAGTTTGTGCGTGTGTGTAACTGAAGCTGCTGCCAAGCCAATTATCACCTCCTAATCTAGATAGGAGGTGTCAGACCCCCCGACCTGTACCCCCCCCCCCTCCCACACACACACACACACACACACACACACACACACACACACA
Source organism: Oncorhynchus mykiss (assembly GCF_013265735.2). Taxonomy (NCBI): domain Eukaryota; kingdom Metazoa; phylum Chordata; class Actinopteri; order Salmoniformes; family Salmonidae; genus Oncorhynchus; species Oncorhynchus mykiss. The sequence goes on along the minus strand of NC_048579.1, from coordinate 56,067,073 downwards.
CACACATACACATACACCCCCCCCCCCCCCCTTGCCGCAGTGATGTCATTCTTGCCCTGGTGACTGGAGAGATGCCAAGGCTGGAGGGGAACGGTTGTTCCATACCCCCAGAAACTGTCACCTATGTTCCTCTGGCATCAATGCTTTCTCACCCCTCTCCTCCATGTCCTCAGTCCTCTTCTGAGTGCCATGGCATTACCCTCTGAGAGCACCGCCATCTGTGCACTGAAAAAATACTTCCCCTTTTCCCGTCTCTCTCTCTTTTTCGTTCTCACTCCCCCTCGTCCTTTCTTTGCTCCCCTCACTATCTGTTCACCTCTCACTCGCTCTGTCACTTTCTCCCACTTTCTCTCAAATTTTCAAATTTTCAAAGCAGAGGGATTTCGTGCATTAGCCCCACCCGCCTCTCTCTGCCACACATAGAACACACACCTGCAAGCTTAAGCTAATATTTTCTTTTCTTACACTGGGCTAAATGTGATAATCAGTCTGGAGGCTGAGCAACAGATCTTGTTTCATCCCCATATGGCGCAGGGAGAGGACACAATCTGTGTTTGAATCTGTATGTTTATCACAGTGCACTCAGAGTATAAAGTACTGTAAGTAGCCCCGACTTACTCTTGGTTATTGTACTACTGAATTAAAATATACAGTACCATTCAAAAGTTTGGGGTGACTTAGAAATGTCCTTGTTATTGAAAGAAAAGAAAACAAATTGTCCATTAAAATAACAGCAACTTGATCAGAAATACAGTGTAGACATTGTTAATGTTGTAAAAGACTATAGAAAACTGTTGTTCTGATTAAAGAAGCAATAAAACTGGCCTTCTTTAGACTGAGGAGTTTCAGAAGAAAGTTCTTTGTTTCTGGCCATTTTGCCATTTCTGTAATCGAACCAACAAATGCTTATGCTCCAGATACTCAACTAGTCTAAAGAAGGCCAGTTTAACCGCTTCTTTAATCAGGACAACAGTTTTAATTTGTGCTTTTAATGATCAATTAGCCTTTTTTTTAATTATAAACTTGGATTAGCTAACACAACGTGCCATTGGAACACGGGAGTGATGGTTGCTGATCATGGTCCTATGTACGCCTATGTAGATATTCCATAAAAAATCAGCCATTTCCAGCTACAATAATAATTTACAACATTAATAATGTCTACACTGTATTTCTGATCACTTTGATGTTATTTTAATGGACAAAAAATGTGGTTATCTTTCAAAAACAAGGACATTTCTAAGTGACCCCAAACTTTTGAACAGTAGTGTATATATTTTTTTATACAACTCAATTGTGTAAAACCACCATCATATTTGCTTATTACAATTAAAGAGAAATAAAATCAATATAATCCTGTTGAAGTGCATCTGTTTTTTTTCTATGATGCTAGTCCTGTCTCAGTAACTGCCCAGTGAAAATCTAATTTTGATATAATATTCTGTTAACTCTTACCCAAATAAGGAGGTTGACTCGTCCTATACTCTTATATTTTGACCAAAGCATAAACTGGAGACAAAACTGTAAGTTAAAAAAATGCTTGCTATTTCCTCATAGAACAAGATGTCGTCTCCCTGAGGAGGATGAGCTAGCCAATAAGCCGTCTAGAGGAGGATGAGCTGGCCAATCAGCGTTCTACTTGCATTAATATTTTGAATGGCCGGTATACACCCATACCATTATGCTGTTTGGGTACGCCCACACCATTCCAACACAGAAAAGCTTCTTTTAACATGCTTAATTAAACATTTTTGGAAGGAAAACTATTTTGCTCATATTGTAAGTAGTTATATGTCATATTTCATAGAAATCTGGAAACAGTTGGCAGTTACTTTAAATACCAGTAATGCCGTCCACTCTGTTGGTGCTGTACATTATTGAGCATAGACAGACTGTGTTGGACATATGGGCAGAGCCTGGCAATGGACTCAGGATCTTTCTGCCAGCTGACACACACACACACATACAAACACGCCAACTCCTCTATCCCATCCTCCCCGGATTCCGTGCTCCGATTATCTCAGAACCCACTCCACGAGCATCATGGGAATATGAGTGAAGCTTTGTTGGTGTTCCAGGAAGAGGGCTGGGCTGCTCTACACACTCCTCCAGGGAGGGAGGATAGGAGATAAGGGAGGGAGGAACAAAACAACAAAACGCCATTCAAACCAGTCCAGAATGGATGGCCTTCCTTCTGTATCTCTTTCTCCCTCTCTTTTTCTCTCTTCATCCCTTTGCGTGTGTTAGCTCATCATGGCTAATTCCCTATGTAGCAGGGGAATGGGACAATCCATTCCCAGAGTCACATGGTCAGTGTTGTGTGTGAAATGAAACGCCTGTACGCCAGGAGCCCAGGCAATGGAGAGGACCAGTCTGTCTCTAACGCTGTGGCTGAAGCCACACAGCCAATCACACTCACCATGAAACAAAAACACACATACACAAACACTCAGGAAGGCTTCAGTACATGACAAAGACACACATATACAAACACTCAGGAAGGCTTCAGTACATTACAAAGACACACATATACACACACTCAGGAAGGCTTCAGTACATGACAAAGACACACATACACACACAATCAGGTAGGCTTCAGTACATGACTAAAAAACACACATACACACACACTCAGGAAGGCTTCAGTACATCAAATCAAATCAAATTTATTTATATAGCCCTTCGTACATCAGCTGATATCTCAAAGTGCTGTACAGAAACCCAGCCTAAAACCCCAAACAGCAAGCAATGCAGGTGTAGAAGCACGGTGGCTAGGAAAATCTCCCTAGAAAGGCCCAAACCTAGGAAGAAACCTAGAGAGGAACCAGGTTATGTGGGGTGGCCAGTCCTCTTCTGGCTGTGCCGGGTGGAGATTATAACAGAACATGGCCAAGATGTTCAAATGTTCATAAATGACCAGCATGGTCCAATAATAATAAGGCAGAACAGTTGAAACTGGAGCAGCAGCACGGCCAGGTGGACTGGGGACAGTAAGGAGTCATCATGTCAGGTAGTCCTGAGGCATGGTCCTAGGGCTCAGGTCCTCCGAGAGAGAGAAAGAAAGAGAGAAAGAGAGAATTAGAGAGAGCACACTTAAATTCACACAGGACACCGAATAGGACAGGAGAAGTACTCCAGATATAACAAACTGACCCTAGCCCCCCGACACATAAACTACTGCAGCATAAATACTGGAGGCTGAGACAGGAGGGGTCAGGAGACACTGTGGCCCCATCCGAGGACACCCCCGGACAGGGCTAAACAGGAAGGATATAACCCCACCCACTTTGCCAAAGCACAGCCCCCACACCATACATGACAAAGGCACACATGGACTCTCAACCTGATCTATTCAGAGGTCTGATTTGAGTTTGTGTCTGAGTGTGGATAAAATCACTGGGTTAAGCCAGACTTGTAAGGGTTAAGCTAGACTTGTGAGGGTTAAGCCGGACTTGTAGGACTGCAATAGTGGAAGACGGTGGTGAACCAGAGAGGAGTGGACACTCTGACCTCTCTCTGTGCTCTGAGAACAATGGGGTGGAGGAGAACTCGGTGGAGCATCATCCGGTCAGCTGAGTGTTAAGGCAGGACACGACCAACAGAGAAGGAAAACACGCACGCACGCACGCACGCACACACACACACACACACACACACACACACACACACACACACACCTCATATACACTGATGAGCATGGACATGCTTCACGTTATGACCTATCTTCAGAGGGCCACAACACGGATGGACGCCAAGTTACCCGACTCTACCTATCGCTCAGAGCAAGAGTGACCTATCCACATGGACCCACTGCGCACGGGCAGACAAAAACTAAACTGAGCTGCAGTAAATATCATACGACAACCATACTGTTTTGAATCCTACATGAGTGTGCATGGGTCTACACAAATCCACACCTGGAGGCATAGGGTTTAGTTCAGCTTCCTGCAGGCTGGAGCGTCATGCAGCCGTTCCTCAGTCAGGTCTCTGTTGGAGAGGACAGATATATATGTGCTCAATTAGTTGCCCTGCCACGGCAAGTTGATGTGATGCTGTGGTTGATCGTCGTAGCGACAGGCATTGCCGGTGTAAATCAGAGTGTCTGTAATAGGCTTCTCAGTGGTCTCCCGAGCAGTGTGTGTGTGTGTGTGTGTGTGTGTGTGTGTGTGTGTGTGTGTGTGTGTGTGTGTGTGTGTGTGTGTGTGTGTGTGTGCAGGTGCGTGTGGGTGTGGGTGTTTTCTACGTGCGTGTGGCCTGCCACAGCACGGGACGGTGTCCCTCCAGACTTTTATGGGCCTCTGGTAATGACGGTGAGCGGTGGAAAAGATGTGTCCCTTTAATGGTGGCTGGTAATTTGTGTTCATGCTTTCAGCCAGACCCCTCTGAGACTTACAACAACGAATGCCATGCCTCCAAATGAAGGAAAGGTCAATGCCTGTTTTATTCTATCGACCAGACGTGATAAATGTGCTAATGTTCTCGCCGTAACTTTGTTGTTTTGCCTGGTTAGAAAATCAAAACCATATATATAATGGTCCTTTTCCGTCCCAGGGATCGGGCCAATGGAGCGCCTAGCAGCAGATGAAAGCTGAAAGCTGCCCAGTGACTGATCTTTATTCATGTTTCCATCATTTAAATTTGCAGCCTTCATCCCTTTGTGGCAATTCTCAAAGCGGCACTGTAGCCGTTCCTTCAAATATTTAAATGCAGAATAAAACCAGAGTAAAAATGTAGTTGAATTCGAGCGGGCATATTATCTCATTCACGCTGCCAGTGAACCTGACAATCAAAGAGATGGAAAGAGAGAGAGAGAGAGAGAGAGAGAGAGAGAGAGAGAGAGAGAGAGAGAGAGAGAGAGAGAGAGAGAGAGAGAGAGAGAGAGAGAGATGGACCTAGGAAATAATGAGATGACAGGAATCGACAGACATCAATGAAATGTGAGAGACACAGTGTCCTGTCCCCCTGGTGTGAGAAACAACTGGAAGAAAAGTGGTAAAAGATCAGCTCATTTAGGAAAGTTCACACATTCAATCAAAGCCAGAATGGCTATCTTTGAGCAATTAACACCTAGCACTAGCCTTCAGAATAGACATTTGAATCTAAGAATTGCTCCCATAACATCATCTCAAACAAGGTCCAATCTGGAAGTCACATCTCTATATTTTAGTCAGCTATTCCATTGGAAGGTAAGGTCTGTATTGCTCTAACCACCTGAGCCTGAGCAACAGATGAACCATCTGTTTTCTCACAGAGATCCCTCTGCAGAACATCATCTCACCTGCCTCTAGCCCAGTGATGCATGGCTGAGTCTGTGTACTCACAATGATGCGCCTTCGTGTCTGGTGACAGCGCCAGCGCCCAGACACTGGTGTGATGGATGGATGGGCCGAGGCAGGGATCTCCGGGGTGGCGCTGATATAGAAATGATACATTATGCCTCAACTCTGCACCCCATCCTTCATTCATGTCTCTCTCTTTCGCTCGTTCCTTCCTTTCATCCCTTTTTCTCTCTCTGCCCCCACCGCTCTCTCGCCCCTCTCTCATCCTTCCTTTCCTTTGTCTCAAGCCCCTACAGAACACGTCTCCCATATCTCTTCCTCTCCCCCTGCCCTCCTCCACTTCTACCCATTCCTCTGTCAGTCCCTAGCCTGTGTGATGGTGCCTGTCCCCTGTGTTCTACACTGGTTGACTGGGTTAAAGTGACATGTCTGGTTTGAGGGAGACTTGGTGATGGGTAGTGACACATGCCATCGGCCTGGACACCAGACGCCACCAAAGAACGGACTTCTGCTTCAGCAGGGTTCAAACGGTTTAAACCGCTCATGGGTGTATGTGTGTATGTGTGTGCCAGCGTCCGTGTGTGTGTGTCTGTGTATCTGCTTGCATGCATACATATGCACATACCACAGCATAGTCAGTCACAGTCTATCTGAAGTGAAAAACATCACCACGCAGACACACATTTAAGAGGCAATTCTCCAATCGAAGGGTGCTTCAAAAGAAAATAGTCTATTTTACAAAATCACGTTAGAATTCACATTTTCTTTGAGTGTCTTAATTTAAAGACTGGGTTTCAAATATCTCACACAGATGCACTACTGAGAGGTTTTCAGCTACGCAGAGACAGAAACCATAAATAATAAAATGGCATTACTTCATCAGGGACTGATATTATTTTGAGAAGAGATATTGCAGCTATGAATAACACAATAACATCTTCCTCCTCCTATCTCAGACTCATGTTTACAATACAAGATTGGATATCCGTGGAGTGTGCGAGAGACAATGCTATACCACGCCACCATGCAATAACAACAAAACGATATTTCCCAATGTAGACCAAAATGATTTCTCTACCCCCATCCGTCATTTCATCCAAGTGCATGTCCAATTCTGATCCGGATTCCTTTCCGTCGCTATGACGAGGTACTCGGCTGCAATTGTCTCTGATATTAGATTAGGATAACCTGTCGCCGTTTTAATTCAAAACAATATTAGTTGCGGGAAGAACAACAGACGATATGAAGTGTTTTTCTGAAAGGAAACTTCTGGTAAACGTGTCTATTGTATGTTTCATTCCTTGTATCCTCGGGGGGAGAGAGGGAGTAAGGCGTGGCCTCCTCTGACCCCCTAGCACGCTTTATATCCTGCACTCTGACATAACCTTTAAATATCCATTAACACGCAGAGAGAGAGAGAATGAGGGAAGGGAGAAGGAGAGAGGGAGAATGAAGAGATGCTCTATTGCTGTTTTGTCGGTCTGTTATGGGCTGATGACCGAGGAAGGCACAGTCTCTGTTTAATGAGCAATCTCTCTCTCTCTTGATTTGATGTCATCTCTGTTTTTCTCTATCTACACACTGTCCTGAGGCTGGGTACGGTGGGGTCATATTTGTACATCGTGCTCTAATACAAACGATTGTTATTTAGAGAGATGATGTTGCAGAATGCTATGCATATCTATGAAGCCTATGCATTTTAACTACAGTATCAACATGTTAGTCTGTAGGGGCACAGCTTTAGTCATTCAGGGAAGCAGCCCAATCGACCTATAACATATTTTTTAAAGTCAGGGATTGTCCTGGTTCTCCCAGGTCTCATAAGTCACTGATTGAAACGCAAGAATGAACAATTTTACAAGTTGCATCTCTTCTTTTTCAAGGTAGTGAGTGTCATAAACAGCTTCACAATACTGGGGCAAATGACATGGTTGTGCCTGCTGTCATGACGTTGGCCTGTGGGTAAGGTTTATGACCCCCCATAAATACCTTTCCTCTCTCTTGACTCTACCGAAGGACTCTTGAAAAGCCTTTGTTGAACATAGAGAGTCTGGGAACATCAAAGGGTGGGGGGAAAGGAACCATATTTCGGTAATCCAACCAGTTGAAAATATGCGTTGGTACTCAATGAATATGATGCCAGATCAGTTGGCCTCTGAGACATTATGACTGATGACAGGACGTGATAAACTGGATCTTGGAAAGTCTACACATTCTAGTTATCAGATTTACATGGAATTGTTGTGCAATTTAAATGTTTCAATATGAAACTACTTGTGAAAAGATCAAATGTAATTTTAACTTCCAAATGAGAGAATTGGGTTTTCATAAGGTTAAAGCTCTGCTCACTCAGTGGCCCCGCCCATGTGAAGGGACATTGGTTATAATAGTTATAAACCATGAAACACACCCTTCTCTCCCCTCCTATATAAATCCCTTGATGAAAATGTACCTTTCTCTTCCGAGGAGGACGACGGTCCCACTTTAAAAGGGCTCAGATAATAACCTAGCAGAATATAGCACAAGCTTAAAAGTATGGCAACTTGATATGAACTTTGAACTCTTATTCACTCCAGAAGTGATACCTCCTAGCCAATTGAGTTAGGACGGATGACGTATTCAGTCTAACACACAACAACGATACTACAACGTATCCAGTTTACCCCAGAGACATTCTTCCGAGGACAGGAAGATCTCCGTTGGGCAACACGGCCTTCCATCTACAACCAACCCATTGAAGCGCAGCTCAGAGTAAATATTTATTGCATTTTCCTTTTCCAAATGGGCAGTTATTTAGAATGCATAAGATTCTGTATTTACAATAGCATAGCTTTTCCATTTGTTACTCAGTCTTCCCGCTCTTTCACTCAAACCCAACCCCCTCTCTTTGTGTAACCAGCCGTCGTATCTGATGCGTCCAACAGGGACGTTTTCTTTATGACATAATTTGCATTCTGTGTATATGTAATTCTGTAAGATTAGTTAGGTATTTAGTAAATAAATAATTAAACCAAATTTTGCATTGCTGATTCAATTTGTTAGCCAGGATTAGTAAAGATAACCAAGAATTTAACACCTTCAAATGAGACTAAACATGGTGAGGATTATATTTTAACTGCTATTGATGTAAAAGATTACTAGGTCTTTAAGAGTTTATTCGAGAGATAACAGCTCTATAAACATTCTTTCGTGGTGCCCCGACGTTCTAGTTAATTATCTACCTGATTAGCTCAATCAGGTAATATTAATTACAGAGAAATTGTTTTATAGAATAGCATGTCATATCACTTAATCCGGCATAGCCAAAGACACGACACTACATAGAAATAGTAATTCCACGTATGTGTGAAAGTGAATGGTTTTGGCCTTGTTGTTTTTGCTCAGGTGCCAACTATTTAAGCACATTTCTATTTCTGTCTAAGTAGCTGTTTTCTTCATTTTTCTACATTTTTCCTGGCGTGTTATCTGTCTTAAGTTTGGACAGTAATTCTCCATCTCCCTGTGAGCAAGGCCCCATGTCTGCGTTTGGCCTTTGTGTTGTCAGGGGAGAGGCTGCAACCCGCTGTGCCCTCTCAACTGAACACAAACACACCCCTGACATTCACCATCCTCCTCCCCTGCATGTTTCTCCTCATCTCTCCTAGTTTCATACAAATGCACAAATACATACAATTGAAGTCGGAAGCTTACCTTAGCCAAATACATTTAAACTCAGTTTTCACAATTCCTGACATTTAATTCATTCTAGTCTTAGGTCAGTTAGGATAACCACTTTGTTTTAAGAATGTGACATGTCAGAATAATAGTAGAGAGAATGATTTATTTCAGCTTATATTTCTTTCATCACATTCCCAGTGGGTCAGAAGTTTACATACGCTCAATTAGTATTTGGAGCATTGCCTTTATATTGTGGGGGAATTTTGTCCCAATCCTCCTGACAGAGCTGGTGTAACTGAGTCAGGTTTGTAGGCCTCCTTGCTCACACACACTTTTTCAGTTCTGCCCACAAATGTTCTGTAGGATTGAGGTCAGGGCTTTGTGATGGCCACTCCAAACCCTTGACTTTGTTGTCCTTAAGCCATTTTGCCACAACTGGAAGTAGGCTTGGGGTCAAGACCCATTTGCGACCAAGCTTTAACTTCCTGACTGATGTCTGGAGATGGTGCTTCAATATATCCACATCATTTTCCAACCTCTCTTTTGTGAAGTGCACCAGTCCCTCCTGCAGCAAAGCACCCCCACAACACAATGCTGCCACCCCCATGCTTCACAGTTGGGATGGTGTACTTCGGCTTGCAAGCCTCCCCCTTTTTCCTCCAAACATAACGATGGTCATTATGGCCAAACAGTTCTATTTTTGTTTCATCAGACCAGAGGACATTTCTCCAAAAAGTACAATCTGTCACGCCCTGACCATAGTTTACTTTGTATTTTCTATGTTTTGATTGGTCAGGGTGTGATCTGAGTGGGTATTCTATGTTTCATGTCTTGTTTGTCTATTTCTATGTTCAGCCTGATATGGTTCTCAGTCAGAGGCAGGTGTTCGTCATTGTCTCTGATTGGGAACCATATTTAGGTAGCCTGGGTTTCACTGTGTGGGTGTGGGTGATTGTCCTTAGTGTCATTGTTCCTGTCCTATGTGTCCACACTATATAGGCTGTTAGGGTTTCGTTACGTTTTGTTTTGTAGTATTGTATTGGAGATTCGTGTTTCGTATTATTAATAAACATGGATCGTAAACCACACGCTGCATTTTGGTCCGACTCTCCTTCGTATGAAGACGAAACTCGTTACAGAATCACCCACCACCAACGGACCAAGCGGCGTGTCAACAGGCAGCAGCAGCAGCAAAAAGAGGAGTTACGTTGTAAGGATTTCTGGACATGGGAGGAAATCCTCGACGGGAGAGGACCCTGGGCTAAACCAGGGGAGTATAGCCGCACCAAGGTGCAGCCGAAGAAGGAACAGAGGCAGCAGGAGCAGCAGCAGCCGCAGTGGGAGAGAGCGTCATGGGAGTATGAATTAGATAATGGTGGACCATGGGCTCAACCGGGAGAATATCGCCGTCCCAAGGAAGAACTGGAGGCGGCGAAAGCTGAGAGGCGCAAATATGAGGAAGTAGCACGACGGAGCGGATGGAAGCCCGAGAGTAAGCCTCAAAAATTTCTTGGGGGGGGGCTAACAGGGAGTATGGCTACGCCAGGTCGCAGACCTGAGCCAACTCCCCCTGTTTATCGTGAGGAGCCAAGGAGGAGACCAGAACCGGTGTTGGAGGTAAGCGAAGCAGAGACTGTGAAGGAGTTAATGGGGAAATTGGAGGAGAGTGAAATGAGGGAGTTGCTGTGTTGGTGCTTTAAATATGATATTCGCCCGAAGGAGCGTGTCGGGGATTTATTGGCACCTGGGTCAGTGCTCTCTACTCGTCCTGAGGTGCGTGCTAGTCAGCTGGTGAAGACAGTGCCAGTCTCACGCACCAGGCCTCCTGTGTACCTCCCTAGCCTTGCATGTCCTGTGCCAACACCGCTCTCAAGATCTCCAGTACGCCTTCACGGTCTAACCCATCCTGTGCCACCTCCACACCCCAGCCCTCCGGTAGCAGCTCCCCGCACTAGGCTTCCTGTGCGTGTCCTCGGCCCAGTACCACCAGTGCCAGCACCACGCATCAGGCCTACAGTGCGCCTCGCCTGTTTAGCGCTGTCGGAGCCTTCCTCCTCTCCAGCGCTGTCGGAGTCTCTCACCTGTTCAGCGCTGCCAGAGCCTTCCTCCTCTCCAGCGCTGTTGGAGTCTCCCGCCTGTTTAGCGCTGTTAGAGCCTTCCTTCTCTACAGCGCTGCCGGAGTCTCCCGCCTGTTCAGAACTGCCAGTTAGCATAGAGCTGCCAGTTAGCATAGAGCTGCCAGTTAGCATAGAGCTGCCAGTTAGCATAGAGCTGCCAGTCAGCAAGGAGCTGCCAGTCTGCAAGGAGCTGCCAGTCTGCAAGGAGCTGCCAGTCTGCATAGAGCTGCCAGTCTGCAAGGAGCTGCCATTCTGCAAGGAGCCGCCAGAGCTGCCTGTCTGCAGGATGCCGCCAAAACTGCCAGTCTGCAAGGAGCCGCCAGAGCTGCCAGTCTGCAAGGAGCCGCCAGAGCTGCCAGTCTGCAAGGAGCCGCCAGAGCTGCCAGTCTGCAAGGAGCCGCCAGGGCCGCCAGTCAGCATGGAGCAGCCAGGGCCGCCAGTCAGCATGGAGCAGCCAGGGCCGCCAGTCAGCATGGAGCAGCCAGGGCCGCCAGTCAGCATGGAGCAGCCAGGGCCGCCAGTCAGCATGGAGCAGCCAGTCAGCATGGAGCAGCCAGTCAGCATGGAGCAGCCAGTCAGCATGGAGCAGCCAGTCAGCATGGAGCAGCCAGAGCAGCCAGTCAGCATGGAGCAGCCAGAGCTGCCAGTCAGCATGGAGCAGTCAGTCAGCATGGAGCAGCCAGAGCTGCCAGTCCGCATGGAGCTGCAAGTTTGTATAGAGCTGCCAGTCAGCAAGGAGCTGCCAGTATGCATAGAGCTGCCAGTCTGCAAGGAGCTGCCAGTCTGCAAGGAGCTGCCAGAGCTGCCAGTCTGCAGGATGCTGCCAAAGCTGCCAGTCTGCAAGGAGCCGCCGGAGCTGCCAGTTAGCAGGGAGCAGCCAGGGCCGCCAGTTAGCAGGGAGCAGCCAGGGCCGCCAGTTAGCAGGGAGCAGCCAGGGCCGCCAGTCAGCATGGAGCAGCCAGGGCCGCCAGTCAGCATGGAGCAGCCAGAGCAGCCAGGGCCGCCAGTCAGCATGGAGCAGCCAGAGCAGCCAGAGCTGTCAGTCAGCATGGAGCAGCCAGAGCAGCCAGGGCCGCCAGTCAGCATGGAGCAGCCAGAGCTGTCAGTCAGCATGGAGCAGCCAGAGCAGTCTGCCAGCATGGAGCAGCCAGAGCTGTCAGTCAGCATGGAGCAGCCAGAGCAGCCAGTCTGTGTCGACCAGTCTCTTCCAGATCTGCCAGTCGACCAGACTCTTCCAGATCTGCCAGTCGACCAGACTCTTCCAGATCTGCCCGTCGTCCAGACTCTTCCAGATCTGCCCGTCGTCCAGACTCTTCCAGATCTGCCAGTCGACCAGACTCTTCCAGATCTGCCCGTCGTCCAGACTCTTCCAGATCTGCCAGTCGTCCAGACTCTTCCAGATCTGCCAGTCGTCCAGACTCTTCCAGATCTGCCAGTCGTCCAGACTCTTCCAGATCTGCCAGTCGTCCAGACTCTTCCAGATCTGCCAGTCGACCAGACTCTTCCAGATCTGCCAGTCGACCAGACTCTTCCAGATCTGCCAGTCGACCAGACTCTTCCAGATCTGCCAGTCGACCAGACTCTTCCAGATCTGCCAGTCGACCAGACTCTTCCAGATCTGCCAGTCGACCAGACTCTTCCAGATCTGCCAGTCGTCCAGACTCTTCCAGATCTGCCAGTCGTCCAGACTCTCTCAGATCTGCCAGTCGACCAGATTCTCCCAGATCTGCCAGTCGACCAGATTCTCCCAGATCCGCCAGTCGACCAGATTCTCCCAGATCCGCCAGTCGACCAGATTCTCCCAGATCCGCCAGTCGACCAGATTCTCCCAGATCCGCCAGTCGACCAGATTCTTCCAGATCTGCTAGTCGACCAGGATCTGCTGAAACCGCTAGCCAGCCAGGTTCTGGTAGTTTCTACTACCTGCCTGGGCTTCCTCTCAGTGCTGAGCTTCTTCTCAGTGCTGAGCTTCCTCTCAGTGCTGAGCTACCCATCTGTCCCGAGTTACCTCTGTCCCGAGCTGTCCCTCTGTCCCATGTTATCATTGTGGTGGGTAACCTATTTAGGGACGTTTAGGAGGGGGATTAAAACTGTCATGGAGTGGGGTCCACGTCCAGCGCCAGAGCCGCCACCGCGGACAGATGCCCACCCAGACCCTCCCCTATAGGTTCAGGTTTTGCGGCCGGAGTCCGCACCTTGGGGGGGGGGGGTACTGTCACGCCCTGACCATAGTTTACTTTGTATTTTCTATGTTTTGATTGGTCAGGGTGTGATCTGAGTGGGTATTCTATGTTTCATGTCTTGTTTGTCTATTTCTATGTTCAGCCTGATATGGTTCTCAGTCAGAGGCAGGTGTTCGTCATTGTCTCTGATTGGGAACCATATTTAGGTAGCCTGGGTTTCACTGTGTGGGTGTGGGTGATTGTCCTTAGTGTCATTGTTCCTGTCCTATGTGTCCACACTATATAGGCTGTTAGGGTTTCGTTACGTTTTGTTTTGTAGTATTGTATTGGAGATTCGTGTTTCGTATTATTAATAAACATGGATCGTAAACCACACGCTGCATTTTGGTCCGACTCTCCTTCGTATGAAGACGAAACTCGTTACACAATCTTTGTCCCCATGTGCAGTTGCAAACCGTATTCTGGCATTTTTATGGAGAAATGGAGGGAAAACAAACAGCTCCAGTTAATGATGCAGTAGGAAAAACAAAGAGACATAAACTAAAGGCCTCATGAGCCCAGAAGAGGGAAGACACATTTGACCTCAGTACTTTCTGCTGAGTCTACAGGCAGGCAGGTAGGTAGGCAGGCAGGTAGGCAGGCAGGCAGGTAGGCAGGCAGGTAGGCAAGCAGGTAGGCAGGCAGGCAGAGAGGCAGCTCTGACATTAACCAGGGTCTTAAATGGGCCCTCATTAATATACAGGGTAGGACAGGGAGGAGGGAAAGAGCTGAATCACACTGCAGTGGATTTTTTTAATTTTTTTATTTCACCTTTATTTAACCAGGTAGGCTAGTTGAGAACACCTTTATTTAACCAGGTAGGCTAGTTGAGAACACCTTTATTTAACCAGGTAGGCTAGTTGAGAACAAGTTCTCATTTGAAACTGCGACCTGGCCAAGAAAAAGCATAGCAGTGTGAACAGACAACACAAACAATTAACAAGTCAATAACACAGTAGAAAAAAAGAGAGTCTATATACATTGTGTGCAAAAGGCATGAGGAGGTAGGCGAATAATTACAATTTTGCAGATTAACACTGGAGTGATACATGATCAGATGGTCATGTACAGGTAGAGATATTGGTGTGCAAAAGAGCAGAAAAGTAAATAAATATAAACAGTATGGGGATGAGGTAGGTAAAATTGGGTAGGCTATTTACCGATAGACTATGTACAGCTGCAGCGGTCGGTTAGCTGCTCATATAGCAGATGTTTGAAGTTGGTGAGGGAGATAAAAGTCTCCAACTTCAGCGATTTTTGCAATTCGTTCCAGTCACAGGCAGCAGAGAACTGGAAGGAAAGGCGGCCAAATGAGGTGTTGGCTTTAGGAATGATCAGTGAGATACACCTGCTGGAGCGCGTGCTATGGGTGGGTGTTGCCATCGTGACCAGTGAACTGAGATAAGGCGGAGCTTTAACTAGCATGGACTTGTAGATGACCTGGAGCGCGTGCTACGGGTGGGTGTTGCCATCGTGACCAGTGAACTGAGATAAGGCGGAGCTTTACCTAGCATGAGTTTAAATATGAAGCAAACTGAATACGGACTAAGCATGACACTTCATAGTGGTCACAGTCGTACACAGGCATGTAGACCTGGAAGGTAGTAAAGTGAGATTCTGTACGGCAAATGAAGGACAATAATAACATTACCTTCTCTACTTCCTCAATTGTTTGCTTGGTGATATATGTCATAAGGTGGAAGATGCATCTTACTTCACATGACATGACTTAGAGCAATTGTTCCCCATGTGGAATGTTGGTTCTCCATAGGAGAGGAGTCTATGTCTCCACCTCCATCTCCCTCCTCTGTGTCTTTCATGTCTGACACTATGATCACATGGCATTAGATCAAGCCCACACAAAAGTCTCTGTTGCTTTGCAAAATGTGTCATGTTTAGTTGCAGGGTTGCCTTAGAGACGTGAACAGCTCCATTTAGAAACGCGTCTTCATAGAGATATTTATATTGATCCCGCTGTCACGCCACCATGGGTCACTTATGGCAATGAACGAAAGTATACTTATACGGCTGACAGAAGTTGTTTTTATAATTTAACCAAAACTGTGTGTTTATGTGTGTGCGTGTTTCTTCGCTGGATGCCCACATAAACACACACATACACTTGTCCCTTGCTTGTAACATTAGCTAACCTAAACAGCATTTTAAGTGCAATTTGATGTGGCCCTAACGATGGCAGAAGTGAATTGCAGAATTAATGACACTTTGCTCCGTTTTAGCTCCAATTTGCTTGGGCATTAAAGAGAATGTGTTTTAAAAGAGCCGCTGGCCTAATGGACCGTTCATACCTCTGCTTTGATGTATGTGTACCAAATGGCACCCTATTCCCTACATAGTGCCCTATCCATAGGGCCCTGGTAATTTTTTTAAAATAGGGTGGCATTTGGGACGCAGCTGGTCTGCAGAGCAGAGTAGAGCAGTGCAGAACCCGTGTCCTTTTACAGACATTACTAATGGAGATATGATAGATGTCTGAGTTAACAATAGAGACCAATAGACCTCAAATAGCACAGCTAACCAACTGTGACTGATCTATTATTGAAACCGGCTGCAACTGTTAGATTCAACCAGGACGCCGTTGAAGTACTTGGTTTGAGTTCTGGTTGATCCTCTATGAACTAATGCAGCTTCACTTATCAAGCGCACGCCCCTATGGCCACCCCCAGTTTGACACAAACACACACCCACACACACCCACACACACCCACACCCACAGGCACACACACACACACACGCACATGCGCGCACACACACACGCACAAACACACACACACAAAGCGCTTCCTGTATCTCCTCCTTCCCTGAGACAGACTTGCTTCAATTAAATCCAATCATTCAAAAAGCACACAGTGCCCTACACATGCCTTTTCATAATTCCACCAGCCTTAGAAGATTAAAAGCAATCTCTGTGCCTTGTTTCATGATGGCTGATACATCACAACCCAGGGTCCTCGGCGAGCGAGTGTGTGTAGGGAGCCGGAGACTTTTCTCTTTTGTACGTCGACTCACACACACAAAGTTGCGTCCTTTGACAGTCCCCACCATCACAAGGCCTTTTCTCTCCTTTTGATGTCTGTGTCAGTTTCTCTCTGTCTTTCTCGAAATTAATAATGCTGCTTTGAACTTTATCGCGCAAAAGCCTCACTTTGTGATGTGAGAGAGCACAGGAAATGCAAGCAGGCAGAGAGACAGCCTACAGTAGAGAGGGGCGGAGGTGTGTTGACAAACCGGTCTCGCTGCACTTTATCGACGATGAAACAAATGTAAAAAGAAAAGAAGAACGCACCAGAGGCTGATTGCTACTCTTCTCCAAAAAACAATATTCTGGAAAGTCAGATTCACAACCTGGGACTCAACCCTACATCAGCCTGGAACCTTGCCCACATCAGCCTGGGACCTGGCCCCGAATAGTACTGTGTACAGACTCACATGTCGAGGGGCCATGATCCAAAAAAGCGAGCGAAGATGTGTGAGTGAGTCAGACCCAGCGAGACCAAAGGCAGGTCAGTGGCCAACTTTGGCCCAACCTCACAGCAACCAATGAGAATGGTCAAAGCAGGATCAGAGAATGGGTCTACCCATCAGAAATCTTATTCCGTAGCTGACCTTAACTGAACACAGAGACCAACACAGAGACACCACTCTGCACCCCACACATGGCAGAAAATGAAAGGAAGGAAGATCAGAGAAGGAAGAGAGGAAGAGAAGATAAAGAAGCCTGATGGAAATAGAATAGACTTTAAGTCAAAAAGGGCAGGAGAAATGGAGAGGGTAAAGGACGGAAAGAAGAAGAGAACGAGAACGAGAGCAAAATAGAAAGTACAAGAAAATATTTAGTCTGAACTGTGCCCCTATTTGCCATCTTCTCTGTCCAATTACAAGCCAACACAGAGCCAGAGGCAGGAAGAGCCATGACCGAAACTGTCTGGAGAAAATGACACACAGAAACCATGAAGCAAACACATATTATCAAAGAGAACAAGGTTATTCCTCACACACACATAGAGCAAGGGTAGACGTTAAGTGAAGACTAATGTGAAAGTTAAGATAGTGTTGTCACATTTGGTAGAACTTAAATCAGTTATACCAAATTTCCATCAACATGTTAAATGTGCAACCAGAGGATTTGCTTTTTAGATCACCTGTACTCACACACAGAGACGCGTACAAAGCTCGCCCTCCATTTGATAAATCCGACCACAACTCTATCCTCCTGATTCCTGCTTACATGCTAAAATTAAAGCAGGAAGCACCAGTGACTCGGTCTACAAAAAAAGTGGTCAGATGAAGCAGATGCTAAACTACAGGACTGTTTTGCTATCACAGACTGGAACATGTTCTGGGACTCTTCCGATGGCATTGAGGAGTACACCACATCAGTCACTGGCTTTATCAATAAGTGCATCGAGGAAGTCGTCCCCACAGTGACTGTACGTACATACCCCAACCAGAAGCCATGGATTACAGGCAACATTCGCACTGAGCTAAAGGGTAGAGCTGCAGCTTTCAAGGTGTGGGACTTTAACCCGGAAGCTTACAAGAAATCCTGCTATGCCCTGCGACGAACCATCAAACAGGCAAAGCATCAATACAGGGCTAGGATTGAATCATACTACACTGGCTCCGATGCTCGTCTTATGTGGCTGGGCTTGCAAACGGTTACAGACTACAAAGAGAAGCACAGCCGCGAGCTGCCCAGTAACACGAGCCTACCAGACGAGCTAAATCATTTCTATGCTCACTTCGAGGCAAGCAACACTGAGGTATGCATGAGAGCATAAGCTGTTCCAGGCGACTGTTTGATCACGCTCTTCGTAGCCGACGTGAGTAAGACCTTTAAACAGGTCAACATACACAAGGCTGCGAGGCCAGACGGATTACCAGGACGTGTGCTCCGGGCATGTGCTGACCAACTGGCAGGTGTCTTCACTGACATTTTCAACATGTCCCTGATTAAGTCTGTAATACCAACATGTTTCAAGCAGAACACCATAGTCCGTGTGCCCTAGAACACAAAGGCAACCTGCCAAAATGACTACAGACCCGTAGCACTCACGTCTTTAGCCATGAAGTGCTTTGAAAGGTTGGCAATGGCTCACATCAACACCATTATCCCAGAAACCCTAGACCCACTCCAATTTGCATTCCGCCCAAACAGATCCAAAGATGATGCCATCTCTATTGCACTCCACACTGCCCTTTCCCACCTGGACAAAAGGAACACTTACGTGAGAAAACTATTAATTTCTTAAAAACATTAAGGGACAGGACATCATAATCCTGCAGGAAAAAAGGTGTCGTGGAGACCCTCAGGCTATAGAGAAAGCTTACTACCATCAGCATTTGGCTAAACCTTAACAAAGGTACAATCTATTGTGACAATGATGTATACATATGTGCAGTTTATGCCCCTCCTTCAGATTAATCGTATTATGATGATCAGTTTTTTTGACAATCTCCATACAGAAATCCTTCAATTTCAGGCAAAGGTAAATTGCTTATTTGTGGAGATTTCAATGCGAGAACAGGTTCTGAGCCTGACCACACTGATGCGGGAGGTAACCACCATATATTTGAACACCCCTTCTTGTACAGTAGCCCTATTATAAATAATAGAAACAGTCCTAACCAAATACTGAACAAAAACGGGAAGGAGTTAGTTCATCTCTGTCGAGCCTTAGGCCTGTACATGCTTAATACTAGAATCAGAGGGGACTCTTTAGGTCGGTTTACTTACTGCTCAGCTCTTGTGACAAGTGTGGTCAACTATGCCATCACTGACATCGACTCCTCCTCCATTAGTGCATTCACTGTCAGACCACAGCCATCATTGTCAGATCACAGTCAGATCAACATGTTTCTGAAAGAAATTAACCAGCAATACTCATTAAAAAAAACAGCCCAATAAACTCTACAACATTAACCAATCGTACAGATGGGCTCCAAACGGTGCAGAGAAATTCATTGAAACATTAATTAAACTCAAATAAAATGATGAACTTTATACAGTTCTTCACTGACTCACAATATCAAAACAATAAAGAAGGAGTCAATTCGGCTACTCAAAACATAAATTGCATATTCCAAAAAGCAGCATCAAAAACAAATTTGAGAGAACCAAAGAAATGCAACATTAGAAACAAAGAAAGCCTACACTTTGGCCACCTTTCCTTCCAGTTCTCTGCTTCCGATGACTGGAAATAATTTCAAAAATCTCTGAAGCTGGAGTCTTATATCTCCCTCTCTAACTTTAAGCATCAACTGTCAGAGCAGCTTACTGATCACTGTACCTGGACACAGCCAATCTGTAAATAGCACACCCGACTACCTCATCCCCATATCATTACTTACGCTGTTATGCTCTTTTGCACACCAGTATCTCTACCTGCACATCCTCATCTGCACATCTATCACAGTATTAATGCTAAATTGCAATTATTTTCGTCTCTAGCGCCTATTTATTGCCTGCTTCTCTACTCTTCTACATATGCACACACTGTACATAGAATTTTCTATTTTTCTTTTCTTTTGTGTTATTGACTGTACGTTTGTATATGTGTAATTATGTGTTGTTTTTGTCCTACTGCTTTGCATTGTCTTGGCCAGGTTGCAGTTGTAAATTAGAACTTGTTTTCAACTACCTGGCTAAAGGTGAAATAAAAAATAAAAATAAAAATAGCCATTAACTGTTTTAGGGTGATGATTTTTCTCTTTACCAGAATCTTGGAAAAATGTGGAAGAGCTGCAGTTGTACAATCCAGTTTTGCCCCATAATACACCAGAGTTTCCTCCAGCATCCAATGCACTGACTCCACTGTAGTGCATCTGGACACCTTCATCAGGCTTGAAACCCTAAGAAGGCATCTCTAAAACAGAGATACTCACTCCCTAAAAATCTGGCTACTATCAACCAAAAATAAAGCCTTCTTTAAACCTAATCCCCCAACCTGCTGTAATAGAATACCTGCCACCCCTCCCCCCTCCTCTTTTGACAAATACAAAACACTTTGTGGAACCCAATGATATTTATCCCAAAATGAATCTACAATAATCTCCTGTATTTTAGCCAGAAGGCCAGATGGTGGCTCTAAACATGACAACCGATGCCACAGTGCAGAGGCAACCACATTGTTAACAACAATAGTGCGAGATAACAACCAATGACATCTCCTCATCCTCCCTTCCAACATTTCAAGAAACACATTCCAATGTTTGTCCATTGTCCCCTCATCCCCTAGGTACACTCCAAGATACTTAAAACCTCCCTTACACAATTCCAGCCCCCCTGGCAAAGCCATGATCCCTCCAGACCATTTTCCAAACTGTAAAGCACAACTTTTTTCCCAATTTACCTTTGCGGAGGATATTCCCCTAAACCGATCAACCATGAAACTCAAACTATCC
Source organism: Oncorhynchus mykiss (assembly GCF_013265735.2). Taxonomy (NCBI): domain Eukaryota; kingdom Metazoa; phylum Chordata; class Actinopteri; order Salmoniformes; family Salmonidae; genus Oncorhynchus; species Oncorhynchus mykiss. The sequence goes on along the minus strand of NC_048579.1, from coordinate 56,046,376 downwards.
ACCACTGCTTGGTTTTTCAATAAAATAACTACATCATCAGCATAGGCTGAGAGACGAATAGTACTTAATGCAGCTGGTGGCCACACCAGATACTGACTGTTACTTTGATTTTGACCACCTCTTTGATCAGGGACACATTATTCAATTTCTGTTAGTCACATGTCTGTGGAACTTGTTCAGTTTATGTCTCAGTTGTTGAATCTTGTTATGTTCATACAAATATTTACACATGTTAATTTTGCTGAAAATCAACACAGTTGACAGTGAGAGGACATTTCTATTTTTGCTGAGTTTATTACTTCCCTTTTGTCAATTTCAGAAATTGACATACCTTCTCAATCCCATACCTCTCTCCCACCCCAATGCATCAGATGACTCACTCTCACTATCCTGCCCCAAGGAAAACTCCACCATCTCTTCAACCTGTTTATCCTCAACTGATTTACCAATCTCTACCTTCCTCTAAGAATTAGAACCTTCATCACCCCTTAAATTACTCCTCTTACTTTGAAAACAGCTGCTTCATTTTCCATTGATTCAATTTCATTTTCCAGCACCGACTCAGCGACTCCAGTCCAGGTCTCACCGGCTGTTTCCCCTCCCTCTTTGTTCTGATCTACCACAATTGCCCCCGTAACCACACTGCTCTCCTTTTCTAACCACATCTGCCCACCTTCTCCCTTCCCCTGAACCCTTAGCATGTCCATCCCTTCGCTGTGGTGCATTAGCTGCACCAGCGCTAGAGCTGCTACTGGGCTCTGTTCGCTCATTCTCGGGACAGCCAAAGCATTTCATTCATTCAGTAGAAGCATAGAAGACATTATCAAATCGGTCAATCTTAAAACTCTAAATTAGGTTTGTCAGTATCTTTCTTAAAAATCATATGCACTTGTCTCCTATGAGACATGACATGTTTCAGCAATGGAGATTTTTTTTTATTACCCCAATTGGTAGTTACAGTCTTGTCGCATCGCTGCAACTCCCGTACAGACTCAGGAGAAGTGAAGGTCGAGAGCCATGCATCGCCCGAAACACAGCTCAACCAAGCCTCACAATCCCCCTCTGACCCCGAAGCCAGACGCACCAATGCGTCGGAGGAAACACCATACACCTGGCGACCGTGTCAGCATGCACTGCGCCCGGCCCTCCACAGGGGTGGCTAGTGTGCGATGAGACAAGGATATCCCTGACGGCCAAACCCTCCCTAACGACGCTGGACCAATTGTGCACCGCCCCATGTGCCTCCTGGTCGCCTGAGACAGAGCCTGGACTTGAACCCAGAATCTCTAGTGGCATAGCCAGCACTGCGATGCAGTGCCTTAGACCACTGCACCACTCAGGAGGCCCTAGCAATGGAGTTTTTAATACAAAAATAACCTTTTATAATATAGATACAAGTTGACCATGACGAGATAACTCTCGCTCCAACACTTCATCTCTAACAAATGGTGGCACGTAAGAGGAAATACCGACGTCTGTGGATCCCACAACATCACTCTCAACTATCGTATTCACTTTTTCAATGGAATCTAAGAATTTTACTACAGCGCTATTCATCCTTGAAGCTGATTTTATGCAATCATTCCCAATGATAGCGCCAACTACTAAGCTGTTATATATATATACATATATATACACACACTGAAAACACCGAAACCCAATAGAGTGAAAAAATGTCAGTTGCTCTCACAATTGCTACTGCTTCCCGACTCACTCCCAGTATGCACTCCGACGAGAGAGAGAGATAGAGAGAGAGAGAGAGAGAGAGAGAGAGAGAGAGAGAGAGAGAGAGAGAGAGAGAGAGAGAGAGAGAGAGAGAGAGAGAGAGGAAAGAAGCAAAGTGAGAGAGAGAGAGATCTAATGACTATCATGATGACAGTGATATCTGATGATAGCATTAACAAGCTACATAGATGTTTAGAGTTAGAGCTTTCGTGGTGATTACCTGCTGTTTACCTGACTGCCTGTGATACTTGAAAAACAGTGCTGTGTGTGTGTGTGTGTGTGATTGCAGGAGAGACAGAGAGAGTATGCGAATGTGGTGCAAGTGTGTGATCCCAGGCCGGCGTAGGAAATTCGATTTGACACAGTCACCGTGAAGATTACCTGTGTCCAGACAGTTACTGCCTCACAGACAACAAGAACACCATAACTCACGTTACAGGTTAACACACAGAAACAAGATGCCTCCGACAGGCTGGAAATAACCTGACAAAAGACCCAAAGGGAAGAGGAGAGAGAGGGAGGGAGTGAGGGAGGAGAGGATGTACTGTAACCCCAAAACACCAGGTACCCTTACGACCTCCCATGACCTATAACCTCACCTCCCCCTACACTCCTCTCTGTAACATTTTAATTCTTCTTTCTTTCTCCTCCCTTCCTCTCAACCTCCTAAAACCATGTAGGTCCATTCAATGTGGAGGGACACTAGACTTTCATCTTGTGACAGAAGAAAAATGTGAAAGGAAACATACTTAGAGAGATGATCAATGCATCTATGCATTATACAATATCAACCCTATTATACCCACAATGGAATGTTGCTGTGAGGTGGAATGTCCATCTATCCACTGTTATGACTGTATATTCTTTCTTCACCAGCGTTCCTCTCCTCCTCTCGCTATGGTCCTGCTCCACCTCTTCTCTCATCAAGTCAGCTCATCTAGTCTAGTGCATGAGCAGTGTCTCAGCCAGAAGATACAGTCTGCATACCTGCAAATGTGCACACACGCACGCGCGCGCACACACACACACACACACACACACACACACACACACACACACACACACACACACAGCATGCAGAATCAATATGTCTTTCAGCGGCCTCCTGTTGTGAGTTGAATGTGAATCAACAGAGATCAATGTGTGGACAGATGAGTGGCTTTAAGGAGGGGGGAAGGATGGATGGATGCAGAGAAAGACAGAGCATGTTGAGCAGGACAAACAGGCTGGACGGGCCTCTCCCCCTCTCTACTACCTCTCTCCTAACTCTCAATTAAATTTCATTTAAGGGCTTTATTGGCATGGGAAACATATGTTTACATTGCCAAAGCAAGTGAAATAGATAATAAACAAAAGTTAGCGGTGTGAGTGAATGGAAGTGGAACCAGACCGCAGCGCCTGATGTAAGGAAAAGGGTGGTGATTGTGCCGGTGAGAGGTCAGGGGCTTGGGTCAACCATGTGGTATGTGTGTGCTTGGTGTGCCATTAGACATGTTCTTGTAGAAGGGTGAGTAGGAATAGGACGATAGCAGTGAGGTTTGCCACTATTGCCCACGAATATGGGGTGGTGTGATAGTTTTCTCGAGGGCGCAATCAGCGTGTGGGTCTGGTTGCAATGGCCACTCGCAGGGGGTTGGGGTTTGAAAAACTTAGTCGGAGACATGGAGTAAAGATTCCTGCTGCGGCAGGGTGTTCGGTGGAAGAATGTATGGGTATGATAGCATAAAATCAGCGTCAAGGATGAATAGCGCTGTAGTAAAATTCTTAGGGTCCACTGAAAAGTTGAATACGATAGTTGAGAGTGGTGTTGTGTTGTGGGAGACACAGACGTTGGTATTTCCTCTTATGAATCCGGCAAAGAAAGTTATACTTTCCAACGTGCCACCATTTGTTGGAGATGATGTGTTGGAGGGAGAGTTATCTCGTCATGGTCAACTTGTATCTATAATAAAAAAATGTTATTTTTGGATGCTGGGGATTTTAACTGCACAGTCAGGGATTTAGATAGAAACCACAAAGAACCCAATATAGCCTCAATTACTTTTTAAAATGCCTTTAAACACATGTGTGTTATTTTTCAGAGCCAACATGGAGGCACGAGACAGTACACATGGGCACATGTAAGAGAGAACACAATCTCTCTGGCCAGGTTAGATAGGTTTTATTGTTTGAGCATCAATCCCAGGTGTCTAAATCAGGTGTGATAACCCCAGTGGGATTTTCAGAAAAAAATTTAATAACCGAGGTGGTGTTCGTTAATGCTGTAAAAACCAAAAGTGCATACTGACATTTTAATATAATGTTATTGAGTGATGCTCACTTCAGGAAAAGTTGTAGTTCTTTCTGGGAGAGATGGAGGTCTCAGAAGGACAGTTTTGTTTCCTTTCAACAGTGGTGGGATGTAGGGAAAATCCAGATTCAACAATTCTGTAATCAGATCAGTACTCGATGAATGTCACCAGAAACATCACCAGATCAATGAATGCGCTAGAGTCTGAAATAGTGGAACTCCTAACTTTGGTTGAGACCACAGGAGACCGAGGCCATACTTAAGCCCTCAAGAGAAAAAAAGCAGCATTGTCAGATCTGCTGGGTATCAGAGCACAGGGGGCATTCGTGAGAAGTACATTTCAGGAAATCTCTGTAATGGATGCCTCATCCAAATTTTATTTGGTTTAGAGAAAAAGAATGGTCAAAGAAGAATTATTCATTGCCTCAAAGCAGCTGTTGGACAGGAGCTCACTAGCCCTAGTGCAATTAGAAAGAGGGCAGTAGAGTTCTATGCTCTACAAGAGTGAGTACAAAGAGGATAAAACAGTGACACAGCAGTTCCTTGATGGGCTCCCACAAGTGGCTGCAGATGCTGAGGTTGAGCTTGAGCAACCATTGTCTTTGCAGGAGCTATACACTGCTGTCGTGTCTTTGGCTATGCCGGATTAAGTGATATGACATGCTATTCTATAAAATCCTTTCTCTGTAATTAATTTTACCTGATTGAGCTAATGTAATTAACTAGAAAGTCGGGGAACAACTAAATAATATTTATAGAGCTGTTATCTTCCGAATAAACTCTTACAGACCTAGTAATATTTTACATCAATAGCAGTCAATATTAATCGTCACCTTATTTCACCTTATTTCAGTCTCATCTGAAAGTTGTAAAATCTTGAACCCTGGCTAACAAGTTGAATCAGCAATACAAAATTGGGTTTAATTATTTTTTTACTAAATACCTAACTAACCATACAGAATTACATATACACAGAATGAATCATACCTGGATTACAAATTATGTCATAAAGGAAAACGTCTCTAGCGGACGGAACAGATATGACAGCTTGTTACACAAAAGAAAAGGGCTGGGTTTGAGTGAAAGAGCGGGACGACTTGAGGAACAAAGGGAGAAGCCATGCTATCATAAATACAGTATCTTATGCATTCTAAATTACCGCCCATTTGGAAAAGGAAAAATGCATTCAATATTTACTCTGAGCTGCGCTTCGGTAGGTTGGTGGTAGATGGATGGCGTGTTTCCAATCAGTGTCCTTTGTCCTTTGAAGAATGTCTCTGCTGGTAAAATGGATACGTTGTAGTAATGTCATTGTGTGGTAGACGGGATACTCTGTCTGGTCTTTCCTAGCCCACGTTTGCAGCTGCTGTCGCTAACTCAACGGCTAGGAGGTATCACTTCTGTAGTGAATAATAGTTCAAAGTTCATACCATTCGCAACCAAAGCTGATGCTGAGGTTGGCTTCGTTCTATAGTTATTATCTGAACCATTCTGACATTGGATCGTCATCCTAATGTACATGTTAGTCCTTTTAACGTATGGACCGTCGTCCTCACATCCTCGGAACAGGAGGTTACATTTTCATCAAGGCTTTATATAGTGGAGGGAGAAGGGTGTGTTTTCATGGTTTACAGCCCATGTCTCTTCACAGGGGCGGGTCACTGATTGAGCAGAGCCCTAACCTTATGAAAACCCAAATCTGTCATTTGGAAGCTAAAATTACATTTAATCTTTTCACCAATAGTGTTATATTCAAACACTTATATTGAACAACAATTCCATGTGAATCTGATAACTACAATGTGTAGACTTTCCACTGTAGAGTTTATGTCATCTTATCATTGATGAGAATGTCTCAGATGACAACCGAACTGACATCATATTCATTAAGTACCACCGCAAATGTCCAACTGGTCGGATTACCAGAATATGGTTCATTTCCCCCCACCTTCTGATGTTCCCAGAATATCTATATTTACCAAGGGATTTTCAAATGTCACATCAGTAGGGAAGAGAGAGGAAAAAGGGGGGAGAGGTATTTATGACTGTCATAAACCTACCCCCAGACCAACGTCATGACACTGCATTAATGTAAAATGTAAATTGGAAGGGCACCAGGCATTGATGAGCTTCCCGTTGACTTTTTAAAGTATTGTTGGGCCATGTTGGGAGAGGATTGGCTAGCAGTAGTTAGAGATAGTTTGACCGGAGGGATACTATCGGAGGGCTGTCCTCAGCCTACTGCCCAAAAAACTGATAAAAAAACACCTTATGGAACAGCGGGGACTGTGAAGCAACACAAACATTGGCACAGGCACACACACACATACTCACACACACACACACGCGCGATAACATACACAGTATACATACACATGGATTTAGTACTGTTGATATGTGGTAGTGGGCACACAGTGTGTTGTGAAATCTGTGAATGTATTGTAATGTTAAAAAAGAAATGAACTGCCTTAATTTTGCTGGACCCGAGGAAGAGTAGCTGCTTTGGCAGCAGCGAATGGGGATTCACAATAAATACAAATAGAAATATTTATGGCGCACTTTGAGGCGTTTGGTTTCAGCTCTGGTTTTATTGCTATGATCAGGGCGATATCTGGTGACATTGAAAGTGTACTGAAAGTTAACGGTGTCTTTAGTGCACCTTTTAAAGTGTGTAGAGGTATTAGGCAGGGGTGGTCTTTGTCAGGAATGCTATATGCCATCGCTATAGGGCCACTACTAAATATCATTAGAAGTCGCATTGAAGGGGTGTACCTTTCAGAGGATATTCCTCCTATTCGTCTCTCAGCCTATGCTGATGATGTAGTTATTTTAGTGAAAAACCAAGCAGTGGTGGATAGTTTGAGTTTCATGGTTGATCGGTTTAGGGGAATATCCTCCGCAAAGGTAAATTGGGAAAAAAGTTGTGCTTTACAGTTTGGAAAATGGTCTGGAGGGATCATGGCTTTGCCAGGGGGGCTGGAATTGTGTAAGGGAGGTTTTAAGTATCTTGGAGTGTACCTAGGGGATTTAGGGGAAAATGGACAAACATTGGAATGTGTTTCTTGAAATGTTGGAAGGGAGGATGAGGAGATGGCATTGGTTGTTATCTCGCACTATTGTTGTTAACAATGTGGTTGCCTCTGCACTGTGGCATCGGTTGTCATGTTTAGAGCCACCATCTGGCCTTCTGGCTAAAATACAGGAGATTATTGTAGATTCATTTTGGGATAAATATCATTGTGGATTCACAGACCCAAAAGTTTTTTTTCAACTCAAACTCTCTCTCACTCTCTTTCTCTCAGTGCTTGCTGAGAGTTTTTCTAATTGAGAGGCTGTGTGGAGGGCTCTTTCCTTACATTTTTTCTAGATTTTTCCTTGGTATTTTCTTTCAGTTTAAATATTCTATAGTGAAGGGTTAACACACTGTTCGTTTAGCGGTACCCACTGTTTTCATTCAAAGTTAGAGAGGAAGAGGACAGAGTTTTAGTTTCCTGGGGGTTTGAGCGGTGTGGTGTGCTCGAGATGCTGTCGTTACGGCATGGATTCAGGTGTGTTCCTGAGAATGGAGATAAGGTGGAGGAGGTTCTGCTTGCGGTCTTCGAACAGGTAGGAACTGAATTTATACTTTCTGCATACATCATGAAAAGAGTACATTTAGTGGGAAGGCTGATTGCTAGTGAAATATTTGTTTCTGTTTATTGCGGATGATCAAATCGGATGATCAAATCCAGAAAGAGTCGTTTTGTTAAGTTAGCTTGCGGATTTTGTATACTGTCGGCAGGTTTTCAGGCAGATGCCGTTAAGCATGTTGTTTTGTGGGGGGAGCCTCATTCAGGCTGAGTGGGGGTGTTAAAGGGCATCATTAAAACTAGACATCCCAACACAAGACAATATACATGGGTGAAGGTATTTGGGGCTAGGGTGAGTGCATCCCAACTCGATCGGTTTTACATGTCCAGGAATCAGAGCAGTAGGCTGTTGAGTGCAACCATTCTACCAGTGTGTTTTTCGGATTACCACATAACCATGGCTCGGCTGTCTATTTCACCAGGGCCCCGGCAAGCTTCCCATTGGAAGTTTAATGTAAAGCTCCTACGAGATGACACCTTTTGGCTAAGGCTTCCAGACTTTTTTTGAAAAGGTGGTATCGGTTGTCATGAGAGAAGAGTATGAGTCTCTGAGTCAATGGTGGGTTGTGGGAAAAGTCCAAATTCGGCTTTTCTGTCAAGAGTATACAGCTGGGGCGTCATGTATGGTCAAGGTGGGAGGGGGGGTTCAGTGGACCAGTCTGTGTGAGGTAGATATTAGACAAGGGTGCCCTCTATCAGGGCAGTTACAGTGGGGAGAAGTAGTATTTGATGAGGTCTGTAATTTTTATCATAGGTACACTTCAACTGTGAGAGACGAAATCTAAAACAAAAATCCAGAAAATCACATTGTATGATTTTTAAGTAATTAATTTGCATTTTATTGCATGACATACGTATTTGATACATCAGAAAAGCAGAACTTAATATTTGGTACAGAAACCTTTGTTTGCAATTACAGAGATCATACGTTTCCTGTAGTTCTTCACCAGGTTTTCACACACTGCAGCAGGGATTTTGGCCCACTCCTCCATACAGACCTTCTCCAGATCCGTCAGGTTTTGGGGCTGTCGCTGGGCAATACGGACTTTCAGCTCCCTCCAAAGATTTTCTATTGGGTTCAGGTCTGGAGACTGGCTAGGCCACTCAAGGACCTTGAGATGCTTCTTGCGGAGCCACTCCTTAGTTGCCCTGGCTGTGTGTTTCGGGTCGTTGTCATGCTGGAAGACCCAGCCAAGACCCATCTTCAATGCTCTTACTGAGGGAAGGAGGTTGTTGGCCAAAATCTCACGATAAATGGCCCCATCCATCCTCCCCTCAATACGATGCAGTCGTCCTGTCCCCTTTGCAGAAAAGCATCCCCAAAGAATTATCCACCTCCATGCTTCATGGTTGGGATGGTGTTCTTGGGGTTGTACTCATCCTTCTTCTTCCTCCAAACACGGCGAGTGGAGTTTAGACCAAAAAGCTCTATTTTTGTCTCATCAGACCACATGACCTTCTCCCATTCCTCCTCTGGATCATCCAGATGGTCATTGGCAAACTTCAGACGGGCCTGGACATGCACTGGCTTGAGCAGGGGGACCTTGCGTGCGCTGCAGGATTTTAATCCATGACGGCGTAGTGTGTTACTAATGGTTTTCTTTGAGACTGTGGTCCCAGCTCTCTTCAGGTCATTGACCAGGTCCTGCCGTGTAGTTCTGGGATGATCCCTCACCTTCCTCATGATCATTGATGCCCCATGAGGTGAGATCTTGCATGGAGCCCCAGAACGAGGGTGATTGACCGTCATCTTGAACTTCATCCATTTTCTAGTAATTGCGCCAACAGTTGTTGCCTTCTCACCAAGCTGCTTGCCTATTGTCCTGTAGCCCATCCCAGCCTTGTACAGGTCTACAATTGTATCCCTGATGTCCTTACACAGCTATCTGGTCTTGGCAATTGTGGAGAGGTTGTAGTCTGTTTGATTGAGTGTGTGGACAGGTGTCTTTTATACAGGTGACGAGTTCAAACAGTTGCAGTTAACCTCTTAGAGCTCTAGGGGCGCTATTTCATTTTTGGATAAAAAACGTTCCCGTTTTAAGCGCGATATTTTGTCACGAAAAGATGCTCGACTATGCATATTCTTGACAGTTTTTGAAAGAAAACACTCTGAAGTTTCAGAATCTGCAAAGATTTTGTCTGTAAGTGCCCCAGAACTCATTCTACAGGCGAAACCAAGATGATGCATCACCCAGGAATTAGCAGAATTTCTGAAGCTCTGTTTTCCATTCTCTCCTTATATGGCTGTGATTGCGCAAGGAATGAGCCTACACTTTCTGTCGTTCGCCCAAGGTCTTAGCAGCATTGTGACGTATTTGTAGGCATATCATTGGAAGATTGGCCATAAGAGACTACATTTTCCAGAGGTCCGCCCGGTGTCCTTTGTCTAAATTTGTGCGTAATCTTCAGGTGCAGGCATTTTCTCCTGGGATTCAGGAGAGAAAGCATGTTTCCAAGAACGATGTATCAATGAAGAGATATGTGAAAAACACCTTGAGGATTGATTCTAAACAACGTTTGCCATGTTTTCAGTCGATATTATGGAGTTAATTTGGAAAAAAGTTTGCGTTTTGAGGACTGAATTTATGGATTTTTTTTGGTAGCCAAATGTGATGTATAAAACGGAGCTATTTCTAATACACAAGGAATCTTTTTGGAAAAACTGAGCATCTGCTATCTAACTGAGAGTATCCTCATTGAAAACATCAGAAGTTCTTCAAAGGTAAATTATTTTATTTGAAGGCTTTTATGTTTTTGTTAATGTTGCGTGCTGGATGCTAACGCTAATGCTAACGCTAAATGCTAACGCGAAATGCTAACTCTAGCTAGCTACTTTTACACAAATGATTGTTTTCCTATGGTTGAGAAGCATATTTTGAAAATCTGAGATGACAGTGTTGTTTACAAAAGGCTAAGCTTGAGAGATGGCATATTTATTTCATTTCATTTGCGATTTTCATAAATAGTTAACGTTGTGTTATGCTAATGAGCTTGCTGATAGATTTACACAATCCTGGATACAGGGGTTTTTTCATAGCTAAACGTGACGCAGAAAACGGAGCGATTTGTCCTAAACAAATAATCTTTCAGGAAAAACTGAACATTTGCTATCTGAGAGTCTCCTCAATGAAAACATCTGAAGTTCTTCAAAGGTAAATGATTTTTTTGAATGCTTTTCTGTTTTTTTGTGTAAATGTTGCCAGCTGAATGCTAATGCTAAATGCTACGTTAGCCATCAATACTGTTACACAAATGATTGTTTTGCAATGGTTGAGAAGCATATTTTGAAAATCTGAGATGACAGTGTTGTTAACAAAAGGCTAAGCTTGAGAGCTAGCATATTTATTTCATTTCATTTGCGATTTTCATGAATAGTTAACGTTGCGTTATGGTAATGAGCTTGAGTCTGTATTCACGAACCCGGATCCGGGATGGGGAGATCAGAAAGGTTAATACAGTGGAGAACAGGAGGGCTTCTTAAATAAAAACTAACAGGTCTGTGAGAGCCGGAATTCTTACTGGTTGGTAGGTGATCAAATACTTATGTCATGCAATAAAATGCAAATGAATTAACTTAAAAATCATACAATGTGATTTTCTGGATTTTTGTTTTAGATTCCGTCTCTCTATGGCAAAAATTATAGACCTCTACATGCTTTGTAAGTAGGAAAACCTGCAAAATCAGCAGTGTATCAAATACTTGTTCTTCCTAATGTATATACACTAGCCATTGAGCCTTTTTGGGGCCTGCTACGCAGGAGACTGCAGGGAGTGTGCTGAACAGGCATGGGTGTTTTGACAGGCATAGCAGTGTCAGCATATGCAGATAACATTTCTGTGATGGTCGGGGTTGGGCAGGATATGCAGGCACTAGATACCAGTCTGAAGGTGTACGAGGGAGTTTGTCAGCTAAGGTGAACTGGGGTAAGAACAAAACTCTTATGTGGGGCATGGAGGGATAGGGCCCCCCCCTCTGCTTCCATGGGCTAGCAATGGGGTTGTGAAGGGCTTAATATTTAGGGGATGTACCTGGGCTCAAGAAAGGTGGGTCAGGAAGAACTGGGAAGAGCTCTCACAGGCAGTGGGATCAAGACTGGCCAGGTGGAGGTGGCTCCTGTCCCAAGTGTCATAGAGGGGGGGTGCTGATAATCAACATCCTGACAGCATCCTCCCTGTGGCATAAACTGGCTGCCCCCCTCCCCCCCAACTCTCTCTGCACCATTTCCTTCTCTCTGCACCATCCCCTACTCTCTCTCACCACCTCTCTCTCTTCCTCCTACACCCAGGCTCTGTTAGGCAGGTCATAAATTCCTAGAGGAGTTCTCTACTCATGGCCAGAGTAGAGTGGTAGTGAGGTTCACAGGAGAACAAATGAACCTCTTCCACATCACAGAACTTGAAAACTGAACAATTTCCATGTTTTGGAGAATGTGTACATGGTCGGAGAAGAATCCAGCTACGACCGGTCCATTTCATTTAATGTTTGTGAACTCATGAGAGACAATACAGCCACATTACCATAACTCTGTTTATACAAGAGTCTCAGTTGTGAGGCTTGCATCTAATTGTTGTATAAAATGAATGAGTAAAGATTAAACTATTTGTGAAATTATGTAATGTGATTTTCAACTGTTTAATGAAGGAAACTCCAATTCCCTTTGGAGTTTAACTAAATCATTGGCCCGCCACATGAGCACAGACATTGATCTGACGTCATGGGACAGCCCCTTTCTACTGTTACGAATATAACCCCCACCGGGAGGAATTCCCTTCAGACCAGCTTACCTCGATTACCACGAGAGGGCTAAGGTTTGAGACCAGACCAGTTTACCTCAATTACCACGAGAGGGCTAAGGTTTGAGACCAGACCAGTACCTCATCACAGAGGGAGTTAAGGTTTGAGTAGATTGCTAAATATTTTAACCATACCATGTGGTTAAACTCTGAGACTATCAATCCGACAGAATAAGAGCTACTCTTCAATACTAATTACTAGTCTGCAGCTAGAAATTATGTACCCGTGAATGCGAAGGCCGGCAACTGCCGAAACATCTATTCTATAACAACATTTCTGAATGGGACTCTGAACTATCCATTCTAACTACGTAAGAGAGTGAGAGTGCGGACAAACTCTCCAACAGAAAGACGGACGATCCCAACAGAGATCATGACGACACACTGAACGTAAATATATATATTGATTGCAATTATTCCCGAATGAGTGAGCGTTCATGTGCAAAGGATTAGCATTTCAATGAATATGATTATCAAGTGTGTAGTGATTCATTTGCGTAATTCCTGCCTTTCTCAGTCTACAACCACTTCCCTTTTGTCCACCAAGCCTTAATACCAGTTTAGCCCACTAGGACACATCCCCTGTCATTTCCTTCCATCCATATCTACTTTGTTTGTTTGTTTGTATGTGCATTCTGTGATTATTTAGTTAGTTAATACATAAATGATTGAGACAATTGTTGTATGAAGGATTGAAGACTGGGTTCGTGCAGATAACCAAGAATTTACGACGTTTGGAATGAGACTAACGTGAGGTAAAGAATAATTCATTAATTAGAAGACTAATTGATCAGATATTAAAATATCTGAAAGTTATGTTAGGAAAATGATAACTTCGTAATCTGAATATTTTCCTTGTTGCCCCGACTTCCTAGTTAATTACATTTACCTGATTAGTTAATCACGTAATAATAATTAAAGAGAATTGATTTGATAACCTAACAGTCTTCAGTTTAATAATGCCAAAGACACGACATATCACATCCATAAACAGTCTACTTATTAATCATAACCTCCTATCATATCATCATTCTGAACTGTCGTATCTTCTTATTCATGCTGGGCCTTTTTTAGTGACAGGCTTGTAAGGCTCTGATTGTCCAAAAGGGGTCCCCACCCAGCTGCTACTGTTCTTAATCTCTGCTGTCATCCGGTATCCTGTGACTTGTCGTGAGGTCCTGAACAGAACCACAGAGTTGATTTCCCATACATTTTCAATGATGGCCTAGGAGCAGTGGGTTTACTGCCTTGTTCAGGGGCAGAACAACCGATTTTTACCTTTTCAAATTCGATCTTGCAACCTTCCGGTTACTAGTCCAACGCTCTAACCGCTAGGCTACCTGCAGCCCCCTAGACTACATTTGCTCCAGAAGCTGCCTCTTTGAAGATAGGCAAGCCAGCAGTGTCGATGGTTCCCATTGGGTGATGAGAGAAGCGTACTACAGTGATTTGAGAAGAGGAGTAGTTTCGTCCCACTTGAGTTCACTTTTCTAGATACTTGTCACGCTATAAAGAATTTTGGAGACAGGCGCAGGAATACACAATAGGGTTTTTTAATACACCCAAAATGTGTATTGTTTACAAAAACAAACAAAAGAGTGAGGGTAAACCTCATTGAACAACACGGGAAGATACCTGTAATGCACAATATATATATATATATATATATATATATATATATATAGCACACAGCATAACAGCTGCACCAACGCATATGTACTCACACCACCAACGGACATGGGAACAATAACCGACAGAGGGAACAGAGGGCACATATACTAATCAGGGGAAATAGGAACCAGGTGTGTGTAATCAGACAAGACAGTCCGGGGTTGATGATAATGAATCCCGTTCAGTGAAGCCTAGCAATCCGGTGACGTAGACCTCCGGAACTGGTGAACAGAATGAGCAGCAGTACCGGGGGGATCCGAGACAGTACCACACACACACAAGCCCTGAACCCTGACAATTGAGTGTGTTTTTCTGCACTGGGTCTCCGCTGTGCTTCCGTCTCCATCACCTCAACACAATGGGGATGCCTGTGACACATCAGTGAGAAGAGCCAGAGCGCTAATCGATAGCATCTGCAGCGCTGAGCGGCACTGACTCACAAACACTGTCACTGTAACTGTCAACGGCCCTGTGACACAAAGCTGCAGAGTACAACTCTATCTCAACAGAGTCTGGTGATGTCTGAAGACTACCTAGAGAGTCAGGCTAATGATGGAATTTAAGATCACTATAGGGCGCTATTATAGGGGAGAGGATCACTTTTATGGGGAACTGGGGCTGGGGAAGGATGGGGGGATTGTTGAGCTGAAGGTAAGGCACTGGGGTAGTGAATTAGAACTGGGGGTTGGATATGCTATGTTTGGCATTATAAACCAGGTGGTTTGTATCCTGAATGCTGATTGGCTAGAACAGGCATGCACACACACACACACAAACACACACCTTAATGATAGTCCTATGGTTCACCGCAAGTGTTCACATTACTGTGTACTAATGGCCAGGGCATACAAAGAGCTCTGTGAAGGTTGTTAGTTTGAAGCAGGCAGCCTCGGCCTGGTGGCTCGGTCCCACTAAAGCATAACCACATGGTACGTACATCAGACACACCAGAAACATCACTGGAGAATGGGAGGAAAGATCTGAGGGGAATGGGGAAAAAAGAACAACGTACTGTATGTTTGTCTTTGACTCAAATCGGCAATCAATGGTTGGTGAAGACACATTAAGTTCATTTTCAATCAGTAATTGAATGACCTGCTACACAATCACCATAGAGAGAGGATTCTACCATCCCTTCGACTGAGACATGCTTTGATGTGTTGGTCAGTGGGGTGTGGGGGGGGGGGGGGGGGGGGGGGGGGGGGGTGTCTGAGTGTGTGTGTGGTGGACTAGAACATGCTTTTGGAGCACCCCAGCCTGTCAAAGCGAGGTCAGCGAGTCAGGGAAAGGACAGCTGTGCCTTCTGGCTCCATTCACAGACACACTTCACAGAAGCACTAACCCTAACCTTTACAAGTGCTGCTAGAATTTTCTTATCTACATTCACTAATACACACACATACACACACACACACACACACACACACACACACAGGCACACACACAACCACACACATCTAGACATTCGCACACACACAAGAGGAGTGAAGGAGGAGGTATAGGGAGAAGTGGAAGGAGAGAGGATAGGTCATAGAAGGTAGAGTAGGGAGATAGAGAAACAGTGACTAATTGTGCTCTCTGATATCTCTAATAGGGAAAGAATTATGGTAATTTAGCTCCTTATCGTCACCAGGAGTAAGTCTCATTCTAGTCTCTGTAATGGTTTTAACAAGAATTCACTAGCCATCTGTGTCTGAGTGGCACACACACACACACACACACACACACACACACACACACACACACAGTTGCATTGCTTTTCTCTCTGACATTCAGAGAGAGATCTGAATACGCCGTTCTGCTAGCCAGGTCAAAGTCAGAAATATGTTACAGCTCTTCATTTCAACAACATGTGGCAGATAATAAAACACATCAGGTGCACTGAAGATCACTGAAGATCACTGAAGATCACTGAAGCATCGCCCCTCAAAACAGACTTTTAAATGGATTATTCCCTTAAGGCCACTAGGAGCTCTGACAATGAAGCAGTGTGTCTGAGAAGGTAAGAGGGGCTGGAGGCGCCGTTTGAATTCTCTCTGAGTGGACATCAAAGGTCTGGAGCATCTCAGCGTACAACAGGCCGAGTCCGTGGAGAGGTATTTTAATGATGACTGAGGGTGCTGAGAGTGGTTGGGTGAGATATGATGGGGCACCTACGGTACTCATGTATTGGGATTCAACAGTCACTAAGACACGACTGGTAACCTGAAACCTTGGCGTTTTGTTGACAACGACGCCATTCATTCATATAGCCTATTTGTGTGCATGTCTTGTTCATTATGTTTATCGAGTCGATTTGTTTTTCATGTTCTTCGCATGTTGTTTTATATGGTAATTGGGGAATTGAAATTCATACCATCAATTATAAATGATGACATAAACGGATGTATTTTCTGCTGAAACGTGAGTTACTGAGAACAAGGCATCTGTTCCCCATCTCTATTGTCATAAAACTAATAGAGGAGTCTAATTATTCTGGCAGAGCGGAACCATCTTCAACAAATTGCTCCATATACCTGGCTGTCACACTGCAACATCCCCCTACTGTTCCCAGTATATTTACAGCAGCTGTAACCAAAACAAAGGCGTTTTCGGACGACGACGCGCCTCAGGTGAGTTGATGAGTAACCCTGTGCGGTGGCAGAGAGACTGCTGTGTGGGAGATTGGAAAGGGGAGAGGAGGGAGAGAAGAGCGTGGTTCCTGTTAAAAACGCTGGGACGCCTCTCAGCGTTCTGCGCCTCCTTTTCGGAGTGGACCTGTGGCTTTTGACACTCCTGTTTGGGCATGAAACAGGACGTAACAGGAACTGTTAGCTGTGGAAAGTCAAGGTACATTCAGAGGGGATAGAGGTAGATAGAGTTAGATACACAGGAGGTCACTGACTTTCCAACTTAAAAGAAAAGTTGACGTAGTTGTAAGATAAAGTTCTAAAACTTTTAACATATGTCAAATCGTGTCTAATAGCACAAGTTCAGTGAAGCATTTCAACTTACAGAAAAATGCAAATAGCTATGCTAATTTATTTTGAACTGACGCCCTACCAGTGGTAAGTATGGCATCCCTCCAGAGGGCTGCAGACTCAGTTGTACGTACGGAGCAGGAGCAGGTGTTTCTAGTTTAATTACTACAGAGGCAGAGAGAGAGAGAGGTCTGTTTCAACTGAGGAGAGAGCCTGACAGCTGTGTCCTGACTGGACCTCACACACGCACGCACACACTCACACACTGTGCACATCTGGTCAAGTGCTCCACTAAGACTCAGAGTGAAACAGAGGATAAGTTGTATGTTACTGAGTGTAATAGGAATGAGTAAAGAGACTGATAGAGACTGGGGGATAGCCTCACAAGGATTTGATTGTGATTTGCATAGAATTAGGAATTAGAATACTAGAATGGTCATGAACCTTGTTATGCATTTTGGTCAGGGAGTTGGTCAACCATGGTTTGCCAATAGTCTGATAAGTTATTCTGTAAAGCAATTCATTTGAAGAATTTATCTGCGGTATATGTTTCTTAGCTAGCTAGCCAGACAGTTTTAGAGGAATTATTTATTATTATTTATTTTTCAAATTAAGTTGCAATATGCCAACACTCCGTTGAAATAATGCAGCCAATCCACGTGTCACGGGAGACACCACGACCATACACTGACTGAAATCAGTTGATGATAGGACTTAGAAAAGTTGTAAAAATAATTTACTCACAGCTTTCCAAGAAAACAATATTTTAGACATGTATGGTCTGTTTCTATATATAAAAGAGCCTATTTAACACACTTTTTAAATCAAATCTGTATAAACTGTGTTTATAATTTTATGAGAACACCTTCGGTTTACAATAATTATAAATACACAATTTCTGATATATTATATTGCTTACTTTTATTTTCCTGCAGTAAAATCAGGATTATGGCTCTAGTGCCATTTATTCCAATCAGACTGGTTTGGATTTCTCCCTGACCAATATGGCTGCCGTTTTAACGCCATTCTGGAATGGCGGTTTATGACATAGCCCTATGGTAATTTTTATTTATTTAATTGAACCTTTATCTAACTTAGCCCCTATAGTAATTAAACATGATCTCTTTGGTGACTGGAGTGCGAGAGCAAGGTAGAACATCTTCAATTACAACGTGAGCCTGCTCTAAACCGCTGCACTACAAGTCACAATGTAACACTCCCCACCCCAAAACAAGAAACAAGGGAGTCTTTTTACCAAGTCTGACTCTTGGAATGAGTGATAAATCATTATGGTGTGACCACCTTTTCAAGCAACGGTCCTGCTGGCTCCCAACATTGCCTTTTGTTTCTGCTTCCAAGCCATCCAGTCAGTGACACTCCCTGAAATCTATTTAGTTTGAGAGCCAGGCAGACAGAGGGAGACAGGCCTGGTTCAGAATGGGCTCTAAATGAGATGACGTGGCTCCAGGCCAGAGAGCAGTAGAGGGCAGAGTAATGACTATAGTGTTTTAACGATGGACACATAATTT
Source organism: Oncorhynchus mykiss (assembly GCF_013265735.2). Lineage (NCBI taxonomy): Eukaryota > Metazoa > Chordata > Actinopteri > Salmoniformes > Salmonidae > Oncorhynchus > Oncorhynchus mykiss. The sequence goes on along the minus strand of NC_048579.1, from coordinate 56,027,778 downwards.
TAAAGATGGACAGCTATTCACCAGCACCACCACATCTGGTATGTTTAGTGACAAATGGTGGACTGGGTTTTTTTTTCCCACTATCAAACCACTAGGTGGCAGAACTACCACAAACAGTTGTTTCATCTCACACCCCTTCGATAGACCAGCTGACGAGGCCAGGCCAGAGGGAATGCTACCTGAGTGGGGAGGTGGTGGATGGGGAATGGGTGTGAGCACTGTGAAGAGGGAATAAAACAATGGATAAACAGCAAGGAAGACAGAGACGAGAGATTGAAGTGAAAGTTATTAGTGTAGAAAGAAATTCAGTTCCATATGAATATATACTGTAGTCACCCACACATGCATTGAGGCACAGACACTAACCCACATGGAAACACAGAAGCACACATACACATTACCCAGCTCTTGGTCCTTGGCTATGCTGTTCCCAGCCAGTAAATTGTTCTGTGTTGGAGAGCTTAGAGATTCATGACAGAGCCTGGGAACAGTCCAATTCTTTTTGAATGTGGAGGCTTGGCCCAGCCAGCAGGATCACCTGCTAATACAGAGAGGGGAGCAGGGAATTACACACATAAAGCTCAGCAAGGAGTGGATAATGGCACACACACACACACACGCACGCACACACACACACACACACGCACGCACGCGCACATGCACGCACACACACACGCACACACAAATCTGCACACACTGCGCATGTGAACACGCAACATAGGCATGTGCATAAACAAACAAAAAGATGTGTTATCACATTCAAACTTATAACTACTGCATTTGCAATTGTGCGACTGTGATTTCTCTGTTGTTCTAAAGGCCTAGTTTCCCAGGGAGCAAGGCCATCTATTATGAGTACTGTAACAATATGAATGATCTCCTGCCTAACCTGGTCTCTCTGTGAATGATCTCCTGCATAACCTGGCCTCTCTGTGAATGATATCCTACATAATCTGGCCTCTCTGTGAATGATCTCCTGCCTAACCTGGCCTCTCTGTGAATTATCTCCTGCATAACCTGGCCTCTATGTGAATGATATCCTACATAACCCGGCCTCTCTGTGAATGATCTCCTACATAACCTGGCCTCTCTGTGAATGATCTCCTACATAACCTGGCCTATCTGTGAATGTCATGAAGGTTTCCACCCATAGAAAAACGATGCTGAAAATAACCCACCCTCACAACAGGAGCCTCTGGCCTACTTCAAAACAGCAACACTTAAACCTGTCTGGGAAAAAACATAAAAGCCTGAGCCCTGTTTTACATCCCGACATCTGTAAAGAAAAGTTCTCTCATACAGTTTCCTTTCTGCCCTATCTCTCTCTGCTCGTTCATCCCCTCCCCCCCTTCCACGTTCCAGGCTCTGTTTTCTCTCTCTCTCTCGCTCTCTCTCTCTCTCTCTCTCTCTCTCTCTCTCTCTCTCTCTCTCTCTCTCTCTCTCTCTCTCTCTCTCTCCCTCCATGTGAAACGAGAAACAGGGGTTGTAGAATGCTCCAGGCTCTGTGCTCTCCTTCCCTCCCTCCTTCCTCCCTCTCTCTCTCTCTTCTCTCTCTCTCTCCCTCCCTCCCTCCCTCCATGTGGAAATAGAAACCAGGGGTTGTAGAATGTTCCAGGCTCTGTGCTCTCTTTCCCTCCCTTCTTCCCTCCTTGTGATAAGAGAAACCAGGGGTTGTAGAATGTTCCAGGCTCTGTGTCTCTGAGGAGCAGTGTGGATAGATGAGGTGTTTAACATCCTCCTTTAGCTTTTTAAAGCCTGCTGAGAACAAGCCCCATAGGGCTGAACCTTGACCCCTCCCGCTAGGCGTCGATCGAAGGCCCGGTCACATGACTGCCTTACGCAACACTCACGGGAGCCCCGCTCTCCAGGCCACCTCCCACTTTCTGCTCAGATGGTGGTTACCGAGGCAAACCATCGCCCAGGGCAACAATGCAAAGAGGAGAAGGAGGAGGAAGGCGAGGAGGCGGAGAGTCTGAGATGTGGATAGATGTGAGAGGAGGGCATGAAATCGATAAGCCCGTAAAACAGCATCGCTGCTCATATGCCCACACACTGAGAGGCAGATACACACACACAGACAAAGACACACACACATATACACTAACACACACACACTAACACACGCACGCACATACAGTACGTTCTTCTTAAATGTCAATACCCCCAAAATAAGCTCACATTTAACCAGCACTAGTAATATTTAACATGCTAGAAAATAAATGTGCCTCTGCCTGCTTAGTCAACCAACCACACAGAGATATTTATAAAGAGCAGGGTGGCAACAGCAAATACCTCCGATATTAAACCCTGCTATGATAGACAGCAGAAGTTAATCACAAAATCTGAAATAGATTCAAGAGGTTGTTGCTTGTGTGGAAAAACTAGCAGGAAAAAGTAATAGAGTATATGAAGCTGATGTTGGTAATGTTAGTGAGCATTGAGTGACTGAGTTACAACACACTCAAAGAGACAAAGGCCAGGGCTGGAAACTGTGAGGGAATGCAGACATACATTCACCTTCATTCAGCCATCCCCTGACAAATTTCATTCCATCATAAGCCACTTGTGTCTGACCCCTCCTCCATTCGCATTGATTGGCTTCTGAGGCGGCCACTCAGAAGCAAGGAAATCCTTCTGCCCTTTGACCCCTGTAATGATGGTACAGTACAATAGCTTTTACGTGATAGGTGGCTTGTGGTCCACTCTGTAGAGGTCAGCCCTCTCCAGCCCAACAGTTGCAGCTCAAGCCTGTACTATGTGGTGGAGAGAGGAGTGCAACTAGACACAAGAGCCTCCATTACAGCTCAGACAAGAGCCTTTCCTCCATTATGGCTTTCCCACAAGGGCCTCCATTCCGGCTCTTAGTCATTCTAATGAGCTGCACACAGTTTGAAAAATCCAGTGGATCTGTCTGTGTTTAAGGCCCACTGTTAGTGCTCCCACGCGGGCGGCTCCAGGCAGACCCTAATGCTGAAGAGCGCTCAACAGGCATTGTTGAGCGTTAGAGGGCTCTTATAGTACAAGTTTAATGGCGTCTAATGGAAACTCATCACAGAAGAAAAAAGTATATATCAATGCGAGACAGAAAACTCTGATTATTGATTCTCATTTTTCTACAAACTGTCAACGGGTTGTGTGTAAGTATGTGTGTAAGTATGTGTGTGTGTGTCCTGCAGGCTACTATAGCTAAACTCTATGATTTTTTTCTCTGGATCTCTTGCCCCTCTGATGTGCAGCTGGCAGGACCCTGAAAGCAGCACCTCCAGCTCTATCCATCTTTCTTTCAGCACTCATTCTCTCACCTCTCTTCTCTCTCCATCTCTACTTCACCATACCTACTTCAACCCTCTCTCCCTGCTCACATCAAATTATATTTTCTCTTTTACTCCCTGAAGACATCAACGTAGGTCTTCTACACTGCTCTCATGAATATCTTTCTGTACTGTAATCTCACAACCCATTTTTCTTGCTCAATGTCTCATTATGCAATGGTATACAGTCGTGCACTGAGCCACTCACCAAACACAAACAACTGCAATTTACACTTTGTCTGTCTTTTTCTCAGCGTCGTCGTAGTGGATGTGTGTCTGAGTATAAGCTGTAGACAACACAACGACATTAGTATATGTCTTGTCATGAACAGATTCCGAATGTTCCATAGACTTGTATGAGATTATGTGAGGTCAACTCTATCAACGCTTTATCAGAGACCTTGGGCTGTGCTTTCACATATCCCGTCCAACGCCTAAAGAGGTAACCTGGTCCCAGATCTGTTTGTGCCCTTTCCAACCCCATTACGGTCCTTGTCATGCCAAACAAGCCAATGATAGAGAAGGATAGCACAGGATAGTTGGCCTGATAGCACAAACAGACTGGCACTCAGGCTGCCTAAGAGGAGTGTGTGTACAAAGAAGTGGTCCTTTAGTGTCATACACTGTGTCATTCCGGAGAAGGGTGTTGTGTCAAAATGAGAGAAACTCCTGTCCTGCTGGTGTTGCTATTCTGTCTGTTTGGGGAATGGGTCCCGGGAGAGAGTGGAGGGATCAGAGAGGATGACATCGACCCAGAAGGCTCACAGTGTAGGAAGAGGGAGCAGGGTGAGAGAGCTGGATGAAGACACAGCGACGACCCACAGACAGACGGACAGCCAAACCACCACCCGTGACATCTGGACTGAGCTTAGAGCGCTGAGACATGGTGGTGGACCAGAGAGTTCAGCTGAGGTACACCTGGGAGCAGGTGGATGAGCTGAAAGGGGAGCAGCGTGCCACCCAAACTGAACTCTGTGCCACCCAAACTGAGCTCTGTGCCACACAAACTGAACTCTGTGCCAACCAAACTGAACTCTGTGCCACCCAAACTGAACTCTGTGCCACCCAAACTGAACTCTGTGCCACCCAAACTGAACTCTGTGCCACACAAACTGAACTCTGTGCCACCCAAACTGAACTCTGTGCCACACAAACTGAACTCTGTGCCACCCAAACTGAACCCTGTGCCACACAAACTGAACCCGGTGCTACAAACTGAACTCTGTGCCACCCAAACTGAACTCTGTGCCACCCAAACTGAACTCTGTGCCACACAAACTGAACCCTGTGCCACACAAACTGAACTCTGTGCCACCCAAACTGAACTCTGTGCCACACAAACTGAACCCTGTGCCACACAAACTGAACCCTGTGCCACACAAACTGAACTCTGTGCCACACAAACTGAACCCTGTGCCACACAAACTGAACCCGGTGCTACAAACTGAACTCTGTGCCACCCAAACTGAACTCTGTGCCACACAAACTGAACCCTGTGCCACCCAAACTGAACTCTGTGCCACACAAACTGAACTCTGTGCCACACAAACTGAACCTTGTGCCACACAAACTGAACCCTGTGCCACCCAAACTGAACTCTGTGCCACACAAACTGAACTCTGTGCCACACAAACTGAACCCTGTGCCACCCAAACTGAACTCTGTGCCACACAAACTGAACTCTGTGCCACCCAAACTGAACTCTGTGCCACACAAACTGAACTCTGTGCCACACAAACTGAACCCTGTGCCACACAAACTGAACCCGGTGCTACAAACTGAACTCTGTGCTACCCAAACTGAACTCTGTGCCACACAAACTGAACCCTGTGCCACACAAACTGAACTCTGTGCCACAAACTGAACTCTGTGCCACACAAACTGAACTCTGTGCCACCCAAACTGAACCCTGTGCCACACAAACTGAACCCGGTGCTACAAACTGAACTCTGTGCCACAAACTGAACCCGGTGCTACAAACTGAACTCTGTGCCACCCAAACTGAACTCTGTGCCACACAAACTGAACTCTGTGCCACACAAACTGAACTCTGTGCCACAAACTGAACTCCTGTTGACTAAGTACAAGCTGGAGCAAACGGAGAGAGACAACACCTGTACATGTAGCCAGAACTTGTCAACATTAAAGCAAATTGCTGTTGAACTATGTGGTCTTCCACAATCTTTGACAGTTGATTGTTTATTTCCATGTTTATGGCATTGTTAGTGTTATATACAGTGCCTTGCGAAAGTATTCGGCCCCCTTGAACTTTGCGACCTTTTGCCACATTTCAGGCTTCAAACATAAAGATATAAAACTGTATTTTTTTGTGAAGAATCAACAACAAGTGGGACACAATCATGAAGTGGAACGACATTTATTGGATATTTCAAACTTTTTTAACAAATCAAAAACTGAAAAATTGGGCGTGCAAAATTATTCAGCCCCTTTACTTTTGGTGCAGCAAACTCTCTCCAGAAGTTCAGTGAGGATCTCTGAATGATCCAATGTTGACCTAAATGACTAATGATGATAAATACAATCCACCTGTGTGTAATCAAGTCTCCGTATAAATGCACCTGCACTGTGATAGTCTCAGAGGTCCGTTAAAAGCGCAGAGAGCATCATGAAGAACAAGGAACACACCAGGCAGGTCCGAGATACTGTTGTGAAGAAGTTTAAAGCCGGATTTGGATACAAAAAGATTTCCCAAGCTTTAAACATCCCAAGGAGCACTGTGCAAGCAATAATATTGAAATGGAAGGAGTATCAGACCACTGCAAATCTACCAAGACCTGGACGTCCCTCTAAACTTTCAGCTCATACAAGGAGAAGACTGATCAGAGATGCAGCCAAGAGGCCCATGATCACTCTGGATGAACTGCAGAGATCTACAGCTGAGGTGGGAGACTCTGTCCATAGGACAACAATCAGTCGTATATTGCACAAATCTGGCCTTTATGGAAGAGTGGCAAGAAGAAAGCCATTTCTTAAAGATATCCATAAAAAGTGTCGTTTAAAGTTTGCCACAAGCCACCTGGGAGACACACCAAACATGTGGAAGAAGGTGCTCTGGTCAGATGAAACCAAAATGTAACTTTTTGGCAACAATGCAAACCGTTATGTTTGGCGTAAAAGCAACACGGCTCATTACCCTGAACACACCATCCCCACTGTCAAACATGGTGGTGGCGGCATCATGGTTTGGGCCTGCTTTTCTTCAGCAAGGACAGGGAAGATGGTTAAAATTGATGGGAAGATGGATGGAGCCAAATACAGGACCATTCTGGAAGAAAACCTGATGGAGTCTGCAAAAGACCTGAGACTGGTATGGAGATTTGTCTTCCAACAAGACAATGATCCAAAACATAAAGCAAAATCTACAATGGAATGGTTCAAAAATAAACATATCCAGGTGTTAGAATGGCCAAGTCAAAGTCCAGACCTGAATCCAATCGAGAATCTGTGGAAAGAACTGAAAACTGCTGTTCACAAATGCTCTCCATCCAACCTCACTGAGCTCGAGCTGTTTTGCAAGGAGGAATGGGAAAAAATGTCAGTCTCTCGATGTGCAAAACTGATAGAGACATACCCCAAGCGACTTACAGCTGTAATCGTAGCAAAAGGTGGCGCTACAAAGTATTAACTTAAGGGGGCTGAATAATTTTGCACGCCCAATTTTTCAGTTTTTGATTTGTTAAAAAAGTTTGAAATATCCAATAAATGTCGTTCCACTTCATGATTGTGTCCCACTTGTTGTTGATTCTTCACAAAAAAATACAGTTTTATATATTTATGTTTGAAGCCTGAAATGTGTCAAAAGGTCGCAAAGTTCAAGGGGGCCGAATACTTTCGCAAGGCACTGTAGCTGCTTTATCAGTTGAATGATGTGTTATTTATGATTCCTACTATGCCACTATAATGTTTCATTTCAGATTTGGTGGCCAGGCTGTCAGCCGGTGAAGATGTGGATGCAGGTAAGTCGTGGTGGAAACATGGGACGTTCTGATTTACTTTGCTATGTCGAAAATCAACAGCAGCTGAAAGGTATTTTCTTCCCATGTTTCCAGAACAGGCATTGTACCTGGCAGTCATGGGGGCCAGAGTGACAGCCAGCGAGGGAGAGACTGTCGGTAATAAAGAGAGACAAATAGCACGGTACTGTAAAGACGTATTAACAATTATAATGTTGACTCAAGTGTTACCTAGCAGCTGACTGTCATATTCTGCTGTGTTCTTTCACCTCACGTAGATGTTTCTATTATATTTGAGCCTTGAAGGCCACAGTGTCTGCTATTCAGAATGAGACCACAGGGAATGAAGGAAAATCACGGAAATGAGAAAAAGACTATTAGATACCTACTATTCTGTAAAAGCTTGTATTGTAAATAGACTGCTCTGTTTGTCTGTGTTATTTCAGTCCTGGAAGACAGCTTATCAGTGAGAAGGAAGTGGAGGACCTGCAGAAAGAGAATGCAGGTAAGATAGACTTGGCATTTTACAGACTTTCAGAGATTCTAATCTTTGTAATAAACTGAATTTATCTCTCACGCGAATGTCATGCAGACATACCGAATATGGCATTCTCTGCTGCTTTATCTGTTGATGGAGAACTAGGACCCTTCAATACTGAATGTTCTAGAAGGAGGTCCTCACTAACATCAGCCAGGCTTACAGTCCAATTACAGATATACTGGCAGCACTAATCCATCTTATAGAGAGCAAGCTACTGCCCTAGTGTCATTTTACCAAGACACAGCTCTAGTGTCTATCAGGGCCAGGAGAGAGAGCCACAATCTCCTGGCCCAATGACAGAGGAATGACATTAAAGGGGAAGTTCAGTATTTTATAACTTAACTTTCGATGATTCCTGAATTTCCCCTTGAATAATTTCCTCTAATTCGCAGGTACCTTTACTGCCTTTCATGTTGTTTAGGAATAGTCAGAGAATTTGTGTATAACATGGAATACAATAATGGCGAATCACAGCAATATCTGTCCGAAGCACTGACTCTAGAGCTGGAGAAGGTGGACATTGTGTGTATAAAACTAATAGTTTAATAGTCTTTGTGATCATTCAGATCCCCACAACACCTTCTGTGGCTTCCTTCTCTTCCCAATGTGAGAGATAGATACCACACAAGTATAGATGAAGTGATGGGAAAAGTATCTAACTGTCATACTTGAGTAAAAGTAAAGATACTTTTATAGAAAATGACTGAAGGAAAAGTGACCCAGTAAAACACTACTTCAGTAAAAGTCTACAAGTATTTGGTGTTAAATATACTTAAGTATCAAAAGTCAAATTCCCTATATTAATTAAGCAAACCAGACTGCACCATTTTCTTGTTTGTTGTATTGATGGATAGCCAGGGGCACACTCCAACACTCAGACATCATCTACAAACGAAATGTGTGTGTTTAGTGAGTCCGCCAGATAAGAGTAGGGATGACCAGGGGTAAGTGCATAAATGGACAATTTTCTGTCCTGGTAAGTACTTTTGGGTTTCAGATAATATACATGGAGTGAAAAGTACATTATTTTCTTTAGGAATGTTGTGAAGTAAAAGAAAAAGTTGTACAAATATAAAAAGTAAAGTACAGATACCCTAAAAAACGACTGAAGTACTTTACACAACTGTATACAGTAGATGCCACAGCTACAGCTATGCTAAGAAATAACTGACCTAGATAATTACTGATTGCTCTCAACAGTGTTAACATTTTGGTTTTGGGTCTTCGGCGTCCACAATACTGTATGTGACTCATGGGTTGCTTACAGACCCATACACTGTGTTCCACTCTCACCACCAGTGAATAAAAATGGCTTCAGAAATATACATATCTATTTTGAGTGGTTCATCTTTCACTGACAGCTCAGTGTCTTGGCAACTCCTCCTGCCTCCCTCATACACTGATTGCAATGTTGAACAGTTCCCTACTATACCCAAAAAGAAGACAAAGGAAGGCAAAACTATTGAACATAATAAAGATCAAGCCTGTGTCCCAAATAGCACCCTATTCTCTTGATAGAGCACTACCTTGGACCAGAGCTCTATGGGCCCAGGTCAAAAGTAGTGCACTACTGCACATAGGTTTCACTGTGCCATTTGAGAGACAGCCCAAGTCAGAGTCTCATACACAGATAGTGTTATTGTCAGTTATCTCAGAGTAGTCTTCTAGTGGCTGTCTACCAGGGATGGATATGATTTCCACAGGAGCGCTAGCAAATTCAATTCCACTGGTCTCCTTCTCTAATCCATGGCCTGGTTACACTTAATGAACACACGCAGAGTAAAGACTTACTATGATGAAATAGGCCTCGTGAGAGATTCACACGAGCCCAATTCTAGCTATTTACATGGGGATTTATACATCATGGATATTAAAATATATGAATTCCAATGCATATGGATTTCAATATATATTGGCTGTTATTATAAGAACTGGGATATATGATTTAATTATAGCTTTGTGATGCTCCATAAATCCCTCGCTCTATAAATATTTCTATATGTTCTAATAAAATTGAAGTTATATGAGAGACAATCCAATTTGATAGCTATTTTTAAACGTAAAGTAATGTCTGCTTTAAAATATGTAAATTAGTATGTTTACTTTCCACCCTGCATGGAGTCACACAGCATGTGACACATCCTTCTGTCTGGTAGAGAGAGAGAGAGAGAAGAGGGAGTGGGGGGGGGGGGGGGGGTGAGAGAGAGAAATAGACAGAGAGAGAGAGAGAGAGAGAGAGATCAAAGGTTGACATAATGACAGCTGTCTTTGATTCACCTAGAAGCTTGAAGGCATAAAAACACGCACACACACACACACACACACACACACACACACACACACACACACACACACACACACACACACACACACACACACACACACACACACACACACAGGGTGAGAGCGGAGCATGGAATTTACATTAATACAATTTATTGTTCCCTCCCTTATGCAGACAAGAGAAGAGTACTTATTTAATTATTAATCTATTTATTTATTCATTTAGTCAGTCACTCATGTTTTTTCATTGGTGAGATTTTCTCTGTAATTTCATTGAGCTACCAGATGGTTGAGGGTTTAATTAACAACTTCAAAAGCAATAGCTGGAGAGCAGGCCAAACACACACACACACAAGCATGCACACACGCACATACACCCACCACCCCACCCCTACACATTCACAACGACACTATACACTCACGTAATCACATACAGTTTAAAACAGGAACAAAAACACACTGTACACTCGGGCCTGTCTCGCCAGTTCCTCCCTCCCGCTTACAACATGTCCCCTCACTCCCAGATTGTGTGTGAAAATCGACAGTTTGTGGAGTGGAAGGCATGAAGACAGTTGGATGAATTCTCTTCTCCCAGTCTGTATTTCACAGCCTCTTGCAGGCCTCTTGGGTTCAGTAAACACATTCACTCCCCATCTTCTCCTTCAATGGCTTAACTTTGGAGCCATGGCCATTATTTCATTGTAATTACATTATTTGATTGGTTAAGTAACAGGGCGCTTCAATCTGCTCTTGTAAGGGCGCTGGTAATGAGACAGTGTTGGGTAATATTAACACAAGCTGAACACGGGCTGAAGGCCTAAAGCTTTGTTTAGTTTGAGAGCCCAGACCCTCCCTCTCTCTTTCTCTCTCTCTCTCTCTCTCTCTCTCTCTCTCTTTCTCTCTCTCTCTCTCTCTCTTTCTCTCTCTCTCTCTCTCTCTCTCCCTCTCCCCCTCTCTCTCTCTCTCTCCCCATCTATTTCTCTCTCCCTTTGTCACTCTCATCCCTTGCTGAAATAGAGAGAAGAAGAGGGGAGGAGAGGTGGCTATAGTATATCTGTTTGAACAGGTTACATAATGCACTCTGTTTCCACAGTCCTTACCCATTTAGTGAAGGTGAGCCATACTCAGCACCTATTACACTGTTAAATAGAGGGACTGAAACAAAATGCAGGCTAACACACAGTACATGGCATTATATCACAAGTCTTACACATGACAGATGTGAAATGAGTGGTTAGGTAACCATGCACGCTGGGAAGTGTGTGTGTGTGTGTGTGTGTTTGTGACTGTGCGTGTGCACGCGCTCCCATGTGCGTGTATACGTTTGTGTGTGTGCGCGCGGGCGAGGTGTGTGAAGTGGAGACATGCTGCCCTCTCAGCCATTGTTCACAGGGTAAACAGGAGAAAGAAGAGGAGGCACTTTAGATGGCTGGCCGATCGATGTCCTTCCTCAACAAAATGTCAGCCAGTTATTTCATATTTTGCCACCAAATAAACAATCAAAGAGCTTCAATAGTAGAAACACACCCACTGTGTGATAAATATGGTATGTGAACTCTGAGTGCAGAAATGTAATAATGCTATCGAGCCAGTTGGTTACGAGGAGATGTTCTGACAGCTGCTGACTTCAGCAGAGTTTGCTAAATTGCAGTTGGCCAACTTTACTTGAAATCTTCATTAACAATGGGTCAATCAATGAATTCAGCATGTCATAAAACTAGTAATCGACCCAAAACTTAACAGACAGCTAGTACTCCTACATGCATATTGATATGTGGGTACATCTCCCGTGGAACACCTCAGGCTCCCATGTCCAAGAGACACGTATAGACTGCATATAGACTGGACTAGAGGAATTCCAAACGGCAGAGTAACGATTGGAAGCAATTAGTGTGGTTTGACTTGTGTTGGGGTGTGAATGAGTAATGGCTGCCTTATTGGTACAGTGAGGGGGGGGGGGGGGGGGGGGGGTCCGAGATAAAACCAGATTGACAGGCGTGTGGCGCGGCTAAATGCTAATGCGCATAGTGACATTTAGCGGCCCTGCGACAATGCCCCGGGTTAGCGTAGCAACGGGAGCCAAAACCACACGCTGACAGACAAAGACGCACCCCTTCCACTGCTAAAGGTCCAACCAGGGAGGGGGAACCCGAAATACCAGTGCCTTTCCCATTTCTTCATCTTAACACCCTTCCTCCTACTATCCCTCCCCTCATTCCTCCATCCTTCCTTAATTCTTAAAAGGAGATGAAAAAAATACATTAGTGTGGATGTTGAGATGTTGTCATGAGGTCTTTTATCGGTGGTCAGCAGAGTATGCTAATAGGGACAGCCCCAGTCACTGATAAAGGCTACCAAGTGAAGATGGCTTTTTTTGTGTGAAGGTGGCTTCAGTGGCACCGCAGGGAGAGAGATGAGAGAGACAGAGAGATGAGAGAAGGACAGCACACTGATCCTAAACTGTAGAAAGGTCTCTCGTGTACATGTTAGTTAGCCTCCTAGAGAGTGGAGAATGGAGGAGTCCAACAGTCTGACCCCTCTTCTGTAATACCCCAAAAACACACAACTCCCTCACATCTCTACCCCTGTAACTCTCCATCTCTCCTAATTTTAGAGCTGTGTTTGAGCGTTACAAACTTCCCCGAACCTCTAGCTGGTGTTCAAAGTTGAGGCTTGTTGAGACGTAGTGAACCCACGGCTCTCTCGATGGTCAGGTGTGATCATGTCTAGAGAAGACGCTGTCGAATTGGGTGCATTTTTACCCGCGTCTATGTTGTTTTTCCGGCAGAGGCTCGGCGGTCTCAAACGCCACTCTTAATGGACTTTAATTACTGGACCGTACATGAGGAGAGAGGCAGGAATTAGAGAGCGTAACAGCGACTTTCTGCCACTTTGTATGTGTGCGTGCGTGTGTCTGTGTGTGTCTGTGTATGTTGTGTGTGTGTGTCTGTGTGTGTTTATCCCTCCATCCCTCCCTCTCTGGTTACTCTTCGAGTCAGTGAGCAATTCCAATACCCTGATGTCTACTGACAGGTTAGGAGGAGGAGAGAGGAGGGGGGGAGCGAGGAGGGGGGAGAGAGGAGGGGAGGAGAGAGGAGGGGGGGAGAGAGGAGGGGAGGAGAAAGGAGGCGAGGAGAGAGGAGGGGAGGAGAGAGGAGGGGAGGAGAGAGGAGAGAGAGGAGGGAGGAGAGAGGAGGTGAGGAGAAACGAGAGAGAGGAGGGGAGGAGAAAGGAGGGGAGGAGAGAGGAGGGGAGGAGAAAGGAGAGAGGAGAGAGAGGAGGGAGGAGAGAGGAGGGGAGGAGAAACGAGAGAGAGGAGGGGAGGAGAAAGGAGGGGAGGAGAAACGAGAGAGAGGAGGGGAGGAGAAATGAGGCGAGGAGAGAGGAGGGGAGGAGAGAGGATGGGGGAGAGAGGAGGGGAGGAGAGAGGAGAGAGAGGAAGTAGGGTTGGGTTCAGAATCAGGTTTGTGTCTACACTGTCTGTTTCTGTAGACATGGATGGGGGTAGAGTTAGAGGAGCACTGAACAGATTTGTGAAAAAACAACACTTCTACCACGTACAGTACTAAATAGTACAATTTGAACCCCTGGGCAGATGACTCCCCCTGTCTCTGGTCTCTGCTGCTGTACAGAAGAGAGGTGGGAGGGGTGACATGCCTCTTTTCTGTTGTCTATTTCTGTTTGGGAGAGGCAGATATGACTAGATTTGTTCTGAGTGTCTGTCAGGTGATAAACATCTCCTGAGGTAGGCATCGATCCCCTTTCATCGGGGTGACTGGATAGCTAACTGACATGACAGAGACATATGCGTACACGCAAACAAAAAGAGAGAGAGAGAGAGAAAGCGAGAGAAAAAGAGAGATAGAAGGAGAGAGGAAGTGAGAGAATGAGAATGATATTCCATCACTGAATTTCTACTTTCCCTCCCTCACTCTCTCTATTGCTTTCTGCTCTATATCTCCCAGAGTAATGTTTTCAACACAAGAACAAGGGAGATTTGTCTTTTCAGGCAACATAATCAGATTTATCTTCTGTCCCTCAGCATCCTGTGTAGCTATACTGATACTGATCCCATTAGAATATGGCTAACCCAGAACAACCCTGAAATTCTCTCTCGCTCGTTCTCAGCCATTCTACCCCTGCATTTCTCTCCCTCCGTACTTTTCTGTCTCTCTCCCTTCACCATTCAACTTGGTCTGTCCCTCTCTTTTTAACTGTAGATACTCTTTATTCCTTATAGCCTATTAGAAGTTGGCAGGGGGTTGTAAACATTTGAAACCACGTTAAATGAGGCCGTTATCTGTCTACTTTCTCTTCACGTCAGCTATTGGTCAACCGTAACAGCCATAGGGTACTCATTCCTTACATCCCTCTTAGACCAGGTGTGCAATGGGTTTACATCCACTGATACACTGCTTATATGTAGTGAATACATGCAAACACTCACACACACGTATAGACGCACGCACACACAAACACGCGTACACACTGATACGGATGTACTCCTCTAATGCATTACCATGCTTTTATAGGATGAGGTCTGATAATTAAAAATGCCACTGCGAGACAGGGCAGGGTGCACGGACGACGGAGGGAGGAGGGGAGGAGGGGCGGAGGAGAGAAAAAAAGATGGATGGGGGGGGGGGTTAGAGGGGTGTCTGGTCCTCTCTTTAATGAGGATCCTAATCAGCCCAGCAGAGCCTGCCCTGAGACCCCAGATTCATTAGACCACACTAACCATACCAGGAGAGAGGGAGAGAGAGGAGAGAGAGGAGAGAGGGAGGAAAGAGAGAGGGAGGGAGTTGAAGAAAGAAAAGTTTTAGATAGAGGAAAATGGCCTGAAATGAGAGCGGAAGCAAGAAAAAAAATTGAGTGAGAGAGAAAAGAAAATAAGCGCAGAGGGAGAATGAATTGGACGGTGAGTTGAAGGGAGAGAGGATGGCCAGCAGTGATAACAGTGCAGGTCATTGGCCAAGTCACGGCTGCCATCGATCCTGTGATTGGCTGTCTGACGGCTCCACCACGGCTGCCAAATCCTTTAACAGTGTCTCTCTGGCAATGTGTGTGTGTGTGTGTGTGTGTGTGTGTGTGTGTGTGTGTGTGTGTGTGTGTGTGTGTGTGTGTGTGTGTGTGAGAGAGAGAAAGGGGGTGCTATCTGGCCACCCATCGCTCCCCTCTCGCCACCACCACAGCTGGCTGGCAGGGCTGATAATCTCCCCCTGTCTTCCTCAGGAGACTGGCTGATAAGGCCAGCTCAGAGCTGGGATGATAACCCACACACACCCCTACGCTCTCTCTGTCTGCTTTTGGCTCGGAGGAAAACACACAACAGGAATAGCAAAATGTGTGTGTGTGTGTGTTGTGAGGATCATTTCCAGTGACGTGAGGACACTGAGGTGAGGTGAGGACCAGTAGCGGTGTCCAGGCCTTCAGCACCCCTGTCCTCTCACATCGATTGGGCAGCAGAACGAGGAACACACAGACCTTACAGCACAACTCCTCTCATCTCTCCTCTCCTCTCCTTTGTATTTTTTAAATGCCACAGAAAGAGAACGGATGTGGCCACCACCGCACTGAGAGTCTTGAGATTTACGTTACATAGTGCAACAGCTTCCTATCCAACGATTGGATAGCTACATTACACAGTGATTTACAAACAGGTACTGTGGCTGAGAGATACTGTCATTTAAAACTGTTCTAATTCATATAGGGCCTCCAGGCTCAGTAGAAACAAACAGAAATTAACGAGGAAGTGAAGAAGTTCCACAAGGACACTGTGTTCCTGGATTAGAGGTGAGGGAAGAGCACCTCTGTGTTCCAAGTCTCTCCCCGAGTCTCCCCGAGTCTTCCAGAGTCTATTGGATCTAAAAACATGAGTATTTTCAGCTGCTTTGTTTAACTAAATTATGGAAAGCCAGACTGCTTTCTGACTGAGCAAACACCTATTTTTAATCCCGAAAATGTAATTCAATAAAAAGCAATTTAACGAGTCTCTCATTTTAACCTCGTGTGTGACCCTAAATCTATACACACTCTTAAAAAAAGTTTGCTGCCTAATAAAATTTGTGCATTAAATAAGCAAATTATTCTAATCAAAAACCTCTTGCCAAACCAATTAGTGATGAATTATAATCTTATGATAAATTATCTTGTGTTGACAGCCTGAGGGAACGGTGCAATCAAACATTAATTATTCATTGGTTAATTAAGTTCATAGGTGTGTGCATGTGTGTGTGCGCGTGCTTGCGTGTGCTCATGTGTGCTTAGAAAGAGGTGCCGGATGTGTTACCCAGGGGAAGATAGAGTGGACTGGCCTAAGTACAGTCCATGTCGAAACACAAACACACACACACTGATGTCATTACATTACCATGACTACACAACGCCTTAGTGCTACCTGCAAGTGTTTAACACACCTAGGAAGAAACACACTACTCCATAAATGAACACACCTCTGACAGAGAGAGACAGGTGGACTGGATATAGCCACGTGACCCAGATACGTCAGAGAGGGTTGAAAGGGCAACGCATGTACACAGAAAAACTTTGGCTGGCATCAAGTTCAATTACGTGGAAAATAAAACGTAGAAAACGTGAGACAAATTGCTTGCAAGAGTAGACGGTAAGAAGTTGTTTTCAGTGAGCACATGGGAATGAAACAACTGTACTTTCTACTCTCCACCTATGCTGAAGCGTTTGTGAGAACTTGTGGGTAATTTCCTCCCAAACACACACCAAACCGTAGCAATCAATCACTATGTGTGTTTATTTTGTATTTGTGTGTGTGTGCATGTGTGTGTGTATTCATATGTAACTGTATGGGTCTGTCTATATGTACGAGATAGGAGTGGTGTCATACCTCCATCTAGAGGTGCAGCAGCCAAATGTTTAGCTTTCAGATGGACCAAAATTAGTCATCCTGTCTGTCCTATAGTATGTTCCAGCACTACAGGTGAAATATACATGGAATGATGGTCTCTCTATCCTACTAAATATTCCCTCATGCTACATAAAAGGTTACACCTTTAGATCAAGAGAAAAAAACAAGAAAGTGTGTGTGTGTGTGTGTGTGTGTGTGTGTGTGTGTGTGTGTGTGTGTGTGTGTGTGTGTGTGTTTGTGTGTGTGTGTGTGAGAGAGAGAGTCACTCTCTCTGCTGTGGAGGAAGCAATGACAGCTCTATCAGACTGAAAGGGCAGTGTCTGGCCCCTGTCTCAGAGCTGGGTCAGTCTTAACAAATATCACACACCAACACTTTGCCTTAATGACTCCATGCTAATGGCTGTCCCTAAGGCACTGACCCAACCTGCCTTACTCACCATTCCAGCATCACACACACACACACACACACACACACACACACACACACACACACACACACACACACACACACACACAGTTGAATCAGTGTGGGTGTACTCATGGGCCCTTTCCCTGTGGTGCCAGGCTGTATTGTGGTGATGAGTGATGTGGCATATTGATGTCAGGTCTTTATTGTTTGGGTTGACAGTGGAGAGGGAGTGTTGATTATCATGTAACCTTTACACTCCTATCCCTCCCCACTGTCTCTCAGGCTAATGACACTGCTGCTGCTGCTGCTGCTGCTCTGTGTGTGTGTGTGTGTGTGTGTGTGTGTGTGTGTGTGTGTGTGTGTGTGTGTGTGTGTGTGTGTGTGTGTGTGTGTGTGTGTGTGTGTGTGTGTGTGTGTGTGTGTGTGTGTGTGTGTGTGTGTGTGCGTGCGCGCGTGTGTGTGTGTGATCTCTAATGAAGAAGGGGGCTTAGAGGCTTTTGTTATCTCCTGACGTCAAACCCTCCATCAGGCCCTCTCATCACCATGTTGGTCTCTTCATTTTGTTCTCTCTCTTACTTACAATACATAAAAAGGTGTTTGAAGACTGTTTATGTAGCTCCCTTATCTCTGTGTCACTGAGTTTCTTCGTGTTCTGAGCTGTGATATTAAAGTTTCTAGAACATCCAGATAGACAAACAGGCTCACAGACGGACTAACTAGACAAGTTGAGCGGTTGTTAGCCACTGAGACAAAGAGAAAACTTTGTGATTTCAAAGCTCTAGAACATAATCAAAGATGCCGACACACAGACAGGGACGGACAGACAAGTAGACAGACATACAGACAGGCACACACACACGCACACACACACACAGGCTAAGAAATGAGTGGAGAGGTTGAGAACGACATATCAAAACCAATTCAAATCCATGTTTATTGGTCGCATACACAGATTTGCAGATGTTATTGCAGGTGTAGCAAAATGCTTATTTTTCTAGCTCCAACGGTGCAGTAATATCTTTAAATACAATAGCCAAGAGTTTAAATAATTTGAAAAATGAAGAAATATCAGAACGAGCAATATCAGAACAGGAAAAATCTGAATGAGCAATATCTGAATGAGCAATATCTGAATGAGTAATATCAGAACGAGTAATATCGGAACGAGTAACATCTGAACGAGTAATATCAGAACGAGTAATAGCTGAACGAGTAATATCAGAACGAGTAATGTCTGAACGAGTAATGTCAGAACGAGAAATATCTGAACGAGTAATATCTGAGTGAGTAATGTCAGAATGAGTAATATATGAACGAGTAATATCAGAACGAGTAATGTCAGAACGAGTAATATCTGAATGAGTAATATCTGAACGAGTAATGTCAGAACGAGTAATATCAGAACGGGTAATGTCAGAACAAGTAATATCTGAACGAGTAATATCAGAACAAGTAACATCTGAACTAGTAATATCAGAACGAGTAATAGCTGAACAAGTAATATCAGAATGATTAATGTCTGAACGAATAATGCCAGAAAGAGTAATATCTGAACGAGTAATATCTTAACGAGTAATGTCAGAATTAGTCATGTCAGAATGAGTAATATCAGAACGAGTAATTATCTGAACGAGTAATATCAGAACAAGTAATAGCTGAACGAGTAATAGCTGAACGAGTAATATCAGAACGAGTAATGTCTGAACGAGTAATGTAAGAACGAGTAATATCTGAGTGAGTAATGTCAGAATGAGTAATGTCAGAATGACTAATATCTGAACGAGTAATATCAGAACGAGTAATAGCTGAACGAGTAATATCAGATCGAGTAATGTCTGAACGAGTAATATCAGAACGAGTAATGTCGGAACGAGTAGTATCAGAACGAGTAATGTCGGAACAAGTAGTATCAGAACGAGTAATATCAGAACGAGAAATGTCAGAAGGAGTAATGTCAGAAGGAGTAATGTCGGAACGAGTAATATCAGAATGAGTAATATCAGAACGAGTAATGTCGGAACGAGTAGTATCAGAACGAGTAATATCAGAACGAGTAATGTCGGAACGGGTAGTATCAGAACGAGTAATATCAGAACGAGTAATATCAGAAGGAGTAATGTTGGAACGAGTAATATCAGAACGAGTAATGTCGGAACGAGTAGTATCAGAACAAGTAATATCAGAACGAGAATTGTCAGAACGAGTAATATCAGAACGAGTAATGTCGGAACGAGTAATATCAGAATTAGTAATATTAGAACGAGTAATGTCGGAACGAGTAATATCAGAACGAGTAATGTCGGAACGAGTAGTATCAGAACTAGTAATATCGGAACGAGTAATGTCGGAACGAGTAATGTCGGAACGAGTAGTATCAGAACGAGTAATGTCGGAACGGGTAATATCAGAACGAGTAATAGCTGAACAAGTAATATCGGAACGAGTAATGTCGGAACGAGTAGTATCAGAACGAGTAATGTCGGAACAAGTAATATCAGAACGAGTAATAGCTGAACGAGTAATAGCTGAACGAGTAGTATCAGAACGAGTAATATCAGAACAAGTAATGTCGGAACGAGTAGTATCAGAACGAGTACTATCAGAACGAGTAATGTCGGAACGAGTAATATCAGAACGAGTAATATCAGAACAAGTAATGTCGGAACGAGTAATGTCAGAACGAGTAATATCGGAACGAGTAATGTCGGAAGGAGTAGTATCAGAACCAGTAATATCAGACCGAGTAATGTCGGAACGAGTAATATCAGAACGAGTAATA
Organism: Oncorhynchus mykiss; assembly: GCF_013265735.2. Classification (NCBI taxonomy): domain Eukaryota; kingdom Metazoa; phylum Chordata; class Actinopteri; order Salmoniformes; family Salmonidae; genus Oncorhynchus; species Oncorhynchus mykiss. Next base: position 56,007,601 of record NC_048579.1, on the reverse strand, counting down.
GCTGAACGAGTAATAGCTGAACGAGTAATAGCTGAACGAGTAGTATCAGAACGAGTAATGTCGGAACGAGTAGTATCAGAACGAGTAATATCAGAACGAGTAATATCAGAACGAGTAATGTCGGAACGAGTAGTATCAGAACGAGTAAAGTCGGAACAAGTAATATCAGAACGAGTAATATCAGAACGAGTCATATCAGAACAAGTAGTATCAGAACGAGTAATATCAGAACGAGTAATGTCGGAACGAGTAGTATCAGAATGAGTAATGCCAGAATGATTAATGTCAGAAGGAGTAATGTCAGACGGCGTAATGTCAGAAACAGTAATATTAGAACGAGTAATATCAGAACGAGTAATGTCGGAACGAGTAGTATTAGAACGAGTAATATCAGAACGAGTAATGTCAGAACGAGTAGTATAAGAACGAGTAATATCAGAACGAGTAATGTCGGAACGAGTAATATCAGAACGAGTAATATCTGAACGAGTTATATCAGAACGAGTAATATCAGAACGAGTATTATCAGAACGAGTAATGTCGGAACAAGTAGTATCAGAACGAGTAATATCAGAACGAGTAATGTCGGAACGAGTAGTATCAGAACGAGTAATATCAGAACGAGTAATGTCGGAACGAGTGGTATCAGAACGAGTAATATCAGAACGAGTAATATCAGAATGATTAATGTCAGAACGAGTAATGTCAGAAGGAGTAATGTCAGAACGAGTAATATCAGAACGAGTAATGTCGGAACGAGTAGTATCAGAACGAGTAATATCAGAACGAGTAATGTCGGAACGAGTGGTATCAGAACGAGTAATATCAGAACGAGTAATATCAGAACGATTAATGTCAGAACGAGTAATGTCAGAAGGAGTAATGTCAGAACTAGTAATTTCAGACTCCGAGATATATATAACTCGTATGTATAGACATTATGGACAGTATATACATAGAAAAGGTTTGTAGTTATATAGGATGAGCCATAACTAGAATACAATATAAAGTGAATAAAACAGTATGTTAACATTATTACAGCAACCAGTGTTCAATGACTCTATGTACATGGGGCAGCAATCTCTTAGGCGCAGGGTAGATTACCAGGTGGTAGCCGGCTAGTAACAATGAATAAGGTTCAGGGCAGTGTACTGGGCAGAGGCCCGCTAGTGGTGACTGTTTATTAACAGTCTGATGGCCTGTCCCAGCTTTGATATACAGTGGGGCAAAAAAAGTATTTAGTCAGCCACCAATTGTTCAAGTTCTCCCACTTAAAAAGATGAGAGAGGCCTGTAATTGTCATCATATGTACACTTCAACGATGACAGACAAAATGAGGGAAAAAAATCCAGAAAATCACATTGTAGGATTTTTTATGAATTTATTTACAAATTATGGTGGAAAATAAGTATTTGGTCACCTACAAACAAGCAATATTTCTGGCTCTCACAGACCTGTAACTTCTTCTTTAAGAAGCTCCTCTGTCCTCCACTCGTTACCTGTATTAATGGCACCTGTTTGACCTTGTTATCAGTATAAAAGACAACCTCAAATAGTCACACTCCAAACTCCACTATGGCCAAGACCAAAGAGCTGTCAAAGGACACCAGAAACAAAATTGTAGACCTGCACCAGGCTGGGAAGACTGAATCTGCAATAGGTAAGCAGCTTGGTTTGAAGAAATCAGCTGTGGGAGCAATTATTAGGAAATGGAAGACATACAAGACCACTGATAATCTCCCTCGAGCTGGGGCTCCACGCAAGATCTCACCCCGTGGGGTCAAAATGATTACAAAAATCCCAAAACCACACGGGGGGACCTAGTGAATGACCTGCAGAGAGCTGGGACCAAAGTAACAAAGCCTACCATCAGTAACACACTACGCCGCCAGGGACTCAAATTCTGCAGTGCCAGACGTGTCCCCCTGCTTAAGCCAGTACATGTCCAGGCCCGTCTGAAGTTTGGGCATTGAAGATGAAACGTGGCTGGGTCTTTCAGCATGACAATGATCCCAAACACACCGCCCGGGCAACGAAGGAGTGGCTTCATAAGAAGCATTTCAAGGTCCTGGAGTGGCCTAGCCAGTCTCCAGATCTCAACCCCATAGAAAATCTTTGGAGGGAGTTGAAAGTCCGTGTTGCCCAGCAACAGCCCCAAAACATCACTGCTCTAGAGGAGATGGAGGAATGGGCCAAAATACCAGCAACAGTGTGTGAAAACCTTGTGAAGACTTACAGAAAACGTTTGACCTCTGTCATTGCAAACAAAGGGTATATAACAAAGTATTGAGATACATCTTTGTTATTGACCAAATACTTATTTTCCACCATAATTTGCAAATAAATTCATAAAAAATCCTACAATGTGATTTTCTGCATTTTTTTTCTCATTTTGTCTGTCATAGTTGAAGTGTACCTAATTACAGGCCTCTCTCATATTTTTAAGTGGGAGAACTTGCACTATTGGTGGCTGACTAAATACTTTTTTGCCCCACTCTACCTTTAGTGTCTCTGCCTTCTAGATGCTAGTGGGGTGAACAGGCAGTAGCACGGGTGGCTGAGGTCTTCTTGGCCTTCCTGTGACACTGGGTGCTGTAGATGTCTTGGAGGGCAGGCAGTGTTCCCCTGGTGATGCGTTGGGCTGACAGCACCACCCTCTGGAGAGCCCTGCAGTTGCGGACAGTGCAGTTGTGATTTGATGAGGTGGTGATACAGCCCTGCGGAATGCTCTCAATGGTGCATCTGTAGAAGTTCATGAGGGACTTAGGGGCCAAGCGGAATTTCTTTAGCCTCCTGAGGTTGAGGAGGTGCTGTTGCGCCTTCTTCAACATGCTGTTGGTGTGGAGGGACCATTTCAGGTCCTCTGTGATGTACATGCCGTGGAACTTGAAGCTTTTCACTCTCTCCACTGCTGCTACTGCTTCCCCGTCGATGTGGATTGGAGTGTACTCTCTCTGCTGTCTCCTGTAGTTCACCATCAGCTCTTTTGTTTTGTTGCCAGAGGGAGAGGTTATTTTCCTGGCACCACTCTGCCAGGGCTCTTTACCTCCTCCCTGTTGGCTTTCATATCATTGTTGGTAATCAGGCCTACCACTGTTGTGTCTTGAGCAAACTTGATGATTGAGTTGGACATGTGCATAGTCATGCAGTCATGTGTGAACAGGGAGTACAGGAGGGAGTACATAAACATTGGTGGACATCCTAAAGCAAGTGGGGACAACAGACTGGGGCAGGGAGAGATTGAATATGTCCGTAACACTCCAGCCAACTGGTGTGCACATGTTATGAGGGCACGGCTTTGGATGCAGTATGGTCCGGCAGCCTTGCGAGGGTTTACACGCTTGAATATCTTAATCACATCGGCCACGGAGATCGGGAGCACACAGTCCTCGTGAACAGCGGGGGCCCATGTCTGCGGCTCGGTGTTGTTTTCCTCGAAGCGGGCGAAGATGGTGTTTAGTTTGTCGAGAGAGAGATGATCAATTGATAGTCATGTCAATGAAAACGATAAATTCTGTCCATGCTCTGCTATACTGTTCTGTTCTGTGCACTATTCTGTTCTGTTCTACACTATACTGTCTGTTGTGTGTAGAATATAAGGTCCACCCTCTCTGTTCGGTTGCAGAATGCCTCAGTAATTGCCACAGGAGCGATTGCTGCTCATTAGACAATATGGAGGCTGTTCTGTTCTGTAATTGGCTGGCCAAGGAGGAGGGATCAATGCTACAGTTATTACCAGGATACCAGGAGGCCTCTCAGCTCTGAGCCCCAGTAACCGGTAATGGCAGAGCAGGCTGAGGGCCAAAGGGGAGTGGAGGGGTGTGAGGTTACCCCTACCGCTCGTTACCGCTACAGAGAGACTGAACTCCTGTCAACCCTTCACTACGTCGTTCGTTATGTCTATCTGTCTATCTATGTGTCTGTCTGTACACCTGCTCTCTTGATTTCTCACTAATTATATGTCTCTCTCTCCCCCCACACTCTTACTTTCTCTCCATACTTTAATGATCTCATAGAAATCACCCTTTCTGTTCACCTGCTCCTTCCACAATCCCTTGCTTTTTCTCTCTCTATAAGAATGTAGCTGGCTATTGTCACAGTGGCAGAGGTTAAAGTTCACTCTATGATTACACAGGTGGAATCACCTGTAAAGGGGTTTAATAAGTAGTCTGTATGGGGTTGTTTCTCTTGTAATAGACATATCAACAAGCTTCAGTCCATTAAATGGGTAATGGGCATTTTAATGGTTAGATTCTGATGCTATAGATATGCTGTAGGATCCACACAGTATCATCTACTATAATGATGGAGAAGCTAGGTGATCAATACTGATGACTAGCATAAACACCACCACCATTAACTCACAATGGTGATAGACTCTGTTATGGATTATTATGAGGTCTCATTACAAAGCATGAAGTAATACATCTAAACAATGATTCATTCACTAAAGCCATTGACTTCAAATTGACTTTGACTTATTCCACATCATCAGTTTATTGCATGTCGAACTCTCTCTTAAGGCAGCAGTGTTATTGTCAGTGGAGTGTCATACTACCACCTGCTGGTGAGAAATGATAGGTGCACTTGAGTGGAATTTTCATTTTTTACCAAACCAATAATGAAAGGACATACTATTTTCTCGTAACCACAGAGGGGCAGTGCACTCCACAGAATCGTATTATAGCTAGGATTCTCCACTTTGCAAGTCAACTTCCCTCCACAGGATGACAATGTTGCTTAATAACAGAATGCTCTCTGTGTTCATCCTGTCCTGTCCGACGGTCTTAAGAACTCAAAGAGGATAGTAACCAACTTAAAGAGAAGTCCATTGTGAGTTTAAGAGTTTGGTATACACATTTGGCAGTTCAAGAATTCCCTAGGTTGATTCCCAGGCTTTAAAGTATTTGCTAGGAATGGGCAGGAAAATACAGTCTCTGTACAACTATCCATCAGTAACTGCATCACATGGGTTGTTGTCGGTTATTCATTTGTGTTTATGCTTTTGTGTGATGTGGGTGTGATTGTGGCTTCAAGTGAGAATGTATGCATTAGACTAGGCTATGTGTGCATGTCTTTGTGCCATTCTGTGTTGCTCGTGAGGCTTTGTCCGGTAACTACAGCAACTTGGTGCCCATCCATCTCCCTCCCTGTCACGGAGACAGAGGCGGTCTTCAGCCATGGTGATGCATTATGGGCCGGCTGCGTAGCGCCCAGGAAGCCCAGTGTAGATAAGGACAGGACGGGGCGGAGGGGCAGGGTCTACGATCGCACAGATAGTAGCTAATCACATTCATTACATCAATTAGAGCAGACCAAACACAGAAGCATTGATGGTCTGACGCAGCCCCTCTTTTATTTTCCTGCTGGTCGATGTCTCCAAAACCCCTCCGCCCCAGCCGGCCTCACCCTGACGGGAATGAAAGGGAACGATGGAAACTACTTCTCAGAGCGTCTGAGGCTTGTGCCTACTCATCACAACTAACATCCCAAATCCAGCAACATGTGTGAATTAGTATGTTAAAACAGGCGGTATAAATATTCATATTTAAAACCACTACTCTGTATTGGACACAATCCCCTGTAATGATTATAAATCACAAATGACTATGAATCGGGGCTAAGCTAAACACAATAGATAATGATGCATCAGTCTTCATTTCTAAAGATTTGTACTATGGAAGAGTTGTTGGGCACAAGACCACCCTAGATGAGAGCTGCACTGTGCCTGTCTACGTGAATTAATAAAATGCAGCTATAGACTTCAGCAACACAACACACTGCTTTAAAGTCTACAAAGAGACACCCCAACATCTGGGCAGGTTCAGCAGAAGTAAAGACCAGCAGTGAGGCTTTCTCCCCGTTTAGCAGTTTCTTAGGGTTGACAATCTCCACAACACAATTCTCTTTAGAAAAGTGTTCAAGCGAAATCCTGGCAAATGTAGTAATTTAGTCTTAATACTCAGAAGTGCAACATCAAATCTCACATTTTTTTCTTATTCAAGAGTCCCTGTGAAGTAGCATGTAAAGAGATGGTGTAAAATGTAGTGTGAAAGGCCAATTTGTTTAGCACAGATTTGTGGAGAATACATTAATCATGCAAACACATTTTATTTTTTTTGTGACACGGCATCAGAAAGATTCAAACCTTTAATCTGCTTTTCTCTAATCATGGAATTAGTTCACAGCGCCACCAGGAGGGAGCTGGCATGCTATGTTTTTTTTTTTTTACGTATACAAAGCTGTTTATTTTAGTCTATTCAGACAGACCCCATTTCAAAGGAATTAAGCATTCATTAAGATCAGGTGTGGCCAATTAGTGGGCGTGGCCTACACACCTGAACACAGTTAACAAGATAGAGGATAGAGAGAGTTTTGTTGATGATGAGCACTGAATGTACTGTATACGTTTTTAAATAACGTTTGATTTCTCTGGACGTTACTAAAGTTTTCTGTGGTTTTTATGAACTGTTTTCTGAACGTTCTTGGAACAATTTGAGAACATGACTTTAAATAGAACCAAGAAGAAACCTGTAGGAAGCGTTACGCTGAAGTACTGAAATTCCTAATGAACATGACCCAGGTCAGAGACTTCCCAGAGACAGTAGAATGGGTGACTGAGCGTTAAGGTGATGATACATCGTGAAGTGAGTTGAGTCTCTTTGCTTGTAGACTTCAGTAGTGCCTGTAAGGCACTGGATATCAGGTGTCTGTGACAGTCCTGGTATGACTGCCATGTGTGGAATGGCCCTAACTGCATTCTATAAATTGATTAGATGTCTCACTGCAATCCTCTACCTGACTGACAGGTATGTGTGAACTCCAGGTCATATCTTTACTTGAATACCAGGTTATATGACCTGTGACCAGGTGGACGTTGTGCGTGTGTGTGTGTTTGCGTGCAACAGTCAGTTGCGTCATTAACCTTGTGACAGAGCAAGCCGCCGTCACATGTTCTAGAACCAGTTCCGTCTCCCTGGCGACAGAGAACCTTGTGACGTCACCATGAGAGAGGAAGGCGAGGAAGAGGAAAAATAGTGCTGAAAATGAGAGAGATAAAATGGATAGATAAGGCAGAAGTAATGAGGGGGGAAAGTGGATAGGTTGCAAAAGAGGGATGGTAGAAGAGTGTTATTGATACCCAGACAGAGGAGGAGAAGGTACATTTTTCTCAGAGTGCTATCACAAAACATACATTTCTTCTGACAGGGGAGACCAACCACATAAATTCACCTGCTTTACTTCATCTTCCACAGGCAGTTAGTAATAACAAGAGACACGGAGGTAGAGAAATAGAGACAGACAGAGAATGAGATATATATATATATACATACATATATATATATGAGAGAGAGAGAGAGAGAGAGAGAGAGAGAGAGAGAGAGAGAGAGAGAGAGAGAGAGAGAGAGAGAGTGTCAAACCATATAGTGAGGAGGATGACGAAGCTTGTTCCTTGTCTGTGTGAGGCCAGTGTCTGAGGGACTCAGAGCAGAGTGTTTATGCCTGGGATGAAATTAGAAATTGGTCGCCTCCTTCTTCCCATTCCAATCTGACACTCTCTCTATTCCTTTTCCCCCCACTCCTTCTCTCTCTCCCCCTCTCTCCCACTCTCTCTCTCTCTCTCTCTCTCTCTCTCTCTCTCTCTCCCTCTCTCTGTGTTATCAGTATCTGGCACACAGTGAATCTCAGAGTATCTAGCTCTCTGCTATCAGACTGCTCTTCATCTCACGCTGCCCCTCCGCAGTCAGCTTTATCAATCAGAGAGCCACTGCCAGGAATCACGCCAACACTATCATAACACTATCACAACCACACAACAACCACTACACAACATTATCACAACCACACAAAACACCTACACAACACTATCACAACCACACAACAACCACACAACAACCCCCACATAACACAATCACAACCACACATCAACCACTACATAACACTATAACAAACACACAACAACCACTACACAGCACTATCACAACCACACAACAACCCCCACACAACACTGTCACAACCACAACAACAACCACTACACAACACTATCACAACAAAGCAACAGTCCCTACATAGACATTGCACACATCCATACAATAAACGGTAGACATGTTGCCTCACTTTCCACCACCTTACAGCTTCATCATCCTTACTGGGTCTCCATCTTGGTCTCTCTCGGTCGCCATCATCTCCAGTCTGGAGATGTCCTTCCCACACCTGATGCACAATTGAAAGAGAATTTCAATCAGCTTTTCCTGGACTAGTTAATACCACAAACCAATCTCTTTAATGAATACTGTATGTTTCATACTGTATATAGTTTTCATAATTCATTTGGAATTAAGTAAGATAAAAGTGTTAAAAATGTTTATGGAAAATGGAAGCAAATGCACAAACAGAAGAAAGACAACAACAAAAAGATTGAAACCCAATGTCAATGCATCTCATCTATTATTGACCAGTGTTAGCTGCAGATCAGATCAGGTCTGAGAGGGGCCAGACCAGTAGATTGAGTTTCACCTCCTCTTCCTCGTTTTCCTCGTAAATATTCCACTGGATTGAAAGCTTCAAAGTAAATTTCAATTACAGCTGTGATTAGATCTAGCCTGGTCCATTAGAGGACATCCTAGATCGGGGGGGACAGGCAGGGCAAAGCAGAGCTGAGCCTGGACGCTAGCTAGGGCCCTCGGCCCTCACTACAGGAATTACTGCTTATTGATTTAGCTGCCACAGACCTCCTGACAATGACATTATGTCTGTGTGCTTAAGAGTGCTTTAGAGGGCAGGACATGTTTAAAGTGCTCCTTCATACAACCTAACAGACATGGTGATGAAATAACATTTAATATGGAGGGAAAAGAGAGAAATATTGTTTCTGCTGACAGACCGTTAAGGGTGTTGTGTTTCCTTCTGCTAGCGTTGCACATGGTGATTGTACAGCATGAAGATGTCTCTTTGGCCTTCACATTAGGTCTGGACTTGGCATTGAGCAAATGGGCCCTAGAAGGTGGCCTGTGTTTGAACGGATGATGAAGACGGCGATGAAGATGACGACTGCAACATGATGAACCATTTTGACAGGAGACAATTCTTCCAATGCAATACAACCACCTCTCTCTAGCATTAGCCCCCTCATCTCTTATAGCCCTCTCTCTCCTCCATTTCTCTGATGTCTCTTATCCCTCTCTCTCTCTCCAACATTTCTCTGATGTCTCTTATCCCTCCCTCTGTCCTCCATTCCTCTGATGTCTCTTATCCCTCTCTCTCTCTCTCTCTGTCCTCCATTCCTCTGATGTCTCTTATCCCTCTCTCTCTCTCTCTCTCTGTCCTCCATTCCTCTGATGTCTCTTATCCCTCTCTCTCTCTCTCTGTCCTCCATTCCTCTGATGTCTCTTATCCCTTTCTCTCTCTCTCTCCTCCATTTCTCTGTTATCTCTTGTATACACCACCATCTCATCATACTGGTCAACCCATGGCCCCTGTGGGCACACTGTGAGCATACATTCACAGAACCACGACGCAAGCAAACCAACACACACCCAAGACAAAGAGAGATTCAATCCAAGGATAGACAGAATGAGAGAGATGGAGAGAGTATGAGGAGGAAGAGAGGGAATTTAATCCAAAAGGGGAGGGTGAGGAGAAAGAGAGAGAGAGAGAGAGAGAAAGGAACATAGGAACATAGGCACTCGAGCACGAGCGAAAGAAGGAGCAAAAGAGCGCAAGAGAGAGAAGGAACGAATGCAGGGGGAAGATAGATCACGGTCCTGAACGATTGTGACAAGCATAGACCCTATCTGCTGCTGTTTGTTTGCACACTCCCCTCTCTGCATTAAAGGAGCCTGCCTGCACGCCGCCAGCACAGCGCTAGCTAGCTCCATCTCATCATCACCTGACACACCAACAGATGTTATGGGCCGATAAGGACCTTCTTCCCTTTGTATCTACAATTACCTCCACACAAACAGGGGGGGGGAGAGGAGATAGAGGGAGGAGGGAGAAGGAAGGGAATTAAATATATGATGATGCCCCTTTTAAACAAAAATCCGGGGGAGGAAGATGGAGGGAAGAGACATGGAGAGAGAAATAACGAGAGAAGTGGAGCGCGAGTGAGAGGGTAAGAGAGAGAGGGAGAGAAGGAGAGAAGGAGAGAGAGATGGTGGGAGGGGTGATTTGTCCTGTGTGAAGTGCATGGTAAATGGCCTTGGTGTGCTTCCTGTCCCCTCGTTGTTTGTCTCTGTCTAATCGGCTTATTCCATAAGCGCTAGCCGCAGCATCGTCATTAGCCAATGATAATGATATTATTCAACAGGGGATGAGAGAATTAAGAAGGCACACTATCTGATGTCTAGTATTGTCCGGGGCCCCATTTCCTCCGTGTCCTCAGAAAAATGTTATTATTTTCAGCAGATAGGATCTGTTTGTTTGAGATGGTAATGGTACCTGTTAATGATGGCCATAACCATTGACTTTATTGCTTAAAAACATAATTACTTATCTTTCATTGTGAATTACATGGCCAGTTTATTCTGGAAGATTGGTCTTGTTGTGGCGAATGTAACCCTACAACTCCAAATAGATGTGCAGCTCTTCTCTCTCTCTCTCTCTCTCTCTCTCTCTCTCTCTCTCTCTCTGTCTGTCTCTCTCCCTCTCTCCCTGTCTCTCTCTCTCCCTCTTTTCTACCTCTCATCCTCTCAGATGAAACCCGATCACCATTTAACAGTGTTTCCACGTGTGTTTCACTAAACCCTTTGTGTGGCATCACATTGAATCTCAAAGATTCTAGAATCCACAATCATCCATTCTTTTAGAAACAATCTTAATTCAAAGACGATGTTTCCTTCTTTCTTTCTTCACACCTGTCCAGGGGTGTGGATGACATTAACCAACAACAGTCACGCCAGTAGAAATAATCTACCCCACACAGGGGAGAAACAACAACAACAACAAAAGCCAGAATCTCAATCTAAACCACCGCGGTGTTGAGGGAGTGTGTCCTCCCTTGACGGTGGTGAATACGTGCAGATGATAAGCAGAGCACGGTAATCAATGCAGTAATGATAGCGGGGAGGGAGCCGCTGCTACGGCCGGCCGCTATCGCAGAGAGTCATCAGCGGAACTTCTATAGCGCCTCGGCTCGGGTGTGTGTGTCTGTGTGTGGAGAGGGCTGCGGGGGGGGGTATGTGAGTGTGTGCGTGTGGAGGGGGCGAGGCAAGCGGAAGGGTGTGTGCTGAACGGCGTGAAAGCGTGACAAACGTGTCTTGTGGTGTGCGAGGGAGATAAGCTCTAAATAATTGCAGTCTGACAGGCCTGAATAATGGCCAAATTAGACAGAAGGTGCACATTATTACGTTGCGGGAACGTTACTGGGTAGCACTTCATTACGTTGGGGGAACGTTCGAGGGTGGTTAGACATGTTAGCGTTGACTTGATTAAGGTATTGGCATGCTCTGATGATGATGGTGGTGATGATGGCGCTGTGACCCCCTCTCCTTTCTTTCCCTTCTCTTATTCCCTCTTTTTCTTCTTCTTTTCTATAATTTGCCTTCTTCTCTGGATCAGAGTCCTAACATGGACGCCCTAGTACCTGTATATGACTTGTGTAGAACACCAGCCCACACAGCGAGAGGGAGAACGAGGGACGAGAGGAAGAGAGATGGAGGAGAGAGAGACCATGACGGGCAAACAGATTGATATCAGAGAAGAAGAAGAAAGAGAGGGATTCCCGAAAGAGTTAAACGAAGGGAAGAACAGAGAACTATAGCTGGGTGTGTGGTGGCTTGTGGTTAGCAGGTCCAGAGGAAAGAATGGAAGGAGAGAGAGAGAGAGGGAGGGGATGAAAGGAGAGGTAGAGGAGTGTAACCTGTTTGATGTGGATGGGCCCGGAGCGGGGGTGTTTTGTCTGTGGTGTGGTCACGCTGTGCTCAGATCGAAAGGCAGGCGGGAGACAAGAACGAGTAATCAAGTGGATCGCTATGGACCTGACGCTCACGACAACCAATTCACCGCAGCTACCAGGGACAACATGGAAGACACCAGGCAAGCAGGAAAGTCGTCCATTGTCAACGACACTTCATCAACCCTCCATTCTGAATTACATTTGAAAGTTGAGAAATAGAAGAATGTCTCAATGTGATAGAAATCAGCCAAATAAACCAAGCACCTACACGCTAAAGTGTGCTGTTGGTAATGTGACTGTAACAACGTACAACATCATTAGTGCACAGCTAAACAGTGATCTGTGATTCTAATCACATAAGTAGTCGAACACGTAGATAACCGGCCAATGAGACAGTTAGCTACGTCTGTTACTGATGTGAGATTAGTTTTTTTTTTACATTATCCTTGTAGACCCCCCCCCAGCTACAGATCAGAGGAGGGGAGACAGGGATAGATGTGAATCAGGGAGAAGAGTGGATAATGTATATAATCAGTTATTATCACTTCTGCATCTCTAACGCTAACACTGCTCTAATCACAATAACACCACTTGGGATATCTACTGTTCTTCGGTCCTATGCTGCTGATGGTGTGGGTTTATCTGTGTGTGTGTCAAATTGCCATGTATCTGGCTAACGTAGGATCGCCACCAGACTATGGCCTAAGCCCTGTTGAGAGTTACATGTTCCTGTGCATGTTTGTGGTTGCGTGTTGGCGTACGTGCTTGGGTCCGTGTGTCTTGCGTGTGAGTGTGTGTGTGTGTGTGTGACCGTGCGCGTGTGTGTGTGAGAGAAATAGAGGGGGATCAGAATGAAATCAAATCCTTTCTACTCAAAAAAAAAGCAGCCTGCTATGATCTATCTTCAGTCTCCATCTACCTTGGCGTTGTCTGAGATGTTCTAGTGCCAGTGTGGCGGGCGCTGGGCGCATGGGGCTGGGGGCTGGGCGCTGGGCCGGGGGAACTCCAAACACTAAATAAACCTTATCTCCTCTAGAGCTGGGCCAGATTAGTTGCCATCCTGCCCTCTCTTGTTCACACACATGCAAACACATACACACACACTACAGCCGCTACTGGCATTAGAGGGCACAACTACAGGAGGAGAGGAGAGGAGAGGAGAGGAGAGGAGAGGAGAGGAGAGGAGAGGAGAGGAGAGGAGAGGAGAACTCAGTAAATCTGGATTTGGGCAGAAGGATGAGGGGGTGAGTAAAAGGGGGGAGTCGTTGGGGGTGTGGGTTGTGTATCTCTCTCCATTCAAAGGTTCCACGCTTCACCCCCCCCCCCCCACATCCCCCATAAAGAGGGATGGAGCACACCCACCCCAAAGAAAAGGTGGTGTTCCACAGAGAGAAAGTGGTGTTTTGATTCTATTACCAAGGCGCAGTGTGGGGTGAGACGGTGGCGAATGGGGGAATTTGGGAGGGCTGGAGTGAGGGTGCATGTTGAGCAAAGCACGTTTGGGAAACACCAGTGGAACGGCAATCTCTGGAGTCCATTCTATCCCTGTCTCCCAGCGATTCCCCAGTGAATCAAGAGCAAGGAGATAGCCGCAGGGGAGTCCAAGAAATCACGCCTACGGATGGGCCTACTCACATTTACTGTACGCACACACGCACACATGCACACACACACACACACACAGTGAGAAACACACTAACACACAGAGCAGGACATAGGCCTTTTCTCATTTGGGCAAAAATCCATCCAGACACCCTCTCTCCTCTGTCCTCTCTCATCCGTGACCCGGAAACTGATAAGTGTTCAAGTGGTCGAGGAGAGCGAACGGAAGAGTTTCCTCCCCTCCTCAATAGCCACCTTTCACGGAGGTTAGTCATGTGTATCCTACCTGAGTTCTTCTCAGAAGAGTTTTAATAATCTGCCACACCCCCTGTGAATCAGCGTATGTTTTGTCCGAGGGGAAACGCATGCACACATTTAAAAACAACATGCTACGGTTTATCAATGAAATGTCTTGCTCAACTAACATAATTTGTTTTTATCACTTTACACATTTGTTTTGGGATCCACCATTGTAAACTTCATTTGTTTTGGGATCCACCATTGTAAACTTCATTTGTTTTGGGATCCACCATTGTAAACTTCATTTGTTTTTGGGACCCACCCCTGTAAACTTCATTTGTTTTGGGATCCACCATTGTAAACTTAATTTGTTTTGGGATCCGCCATTGTAAACTTCATTTGATTTGGGATCCACCATTGTAAACTTCATTTGTTTTGGGATCCACCATTGTAAACTTCATTTGTTTTGGGATCCACCATTGTAAACTTCATTTGATTTGGGATCCACCATTGTAAACTTAATTTGTTTAGTGACCCACCATTGTAAACTTCATTTGATTTTGGATCCACCATTGTAAACTTCATTTGTTTTGGGATCCACCCCTGTAAACGTAATTTGTTTTGGGATCCGCCATTGTAAACTTCAGTTGATTTTGGATCCACCATTGTAAACTTCATTTGTTTTGGGATCCACCATTGTAAACTTCATTTGTTTTGGGATCCACCCATGTAAACTTCATTTGTTTTGGGATCCACATCTCTAAACCTCATTTGTTTTGGGATCTACCCCTGTAAACTTCATTTTTTGGGGGGGATCTACCCCTGTAAACTTCATTTGTTTTGGGATCCACCATTGTAAACTTCATTTGATTTTGGATCCACCATTGTAAACTTCATTTGTTTTGGGATCCACCCCTGTAAACTTCATTTGTTTTGGGATCCACATCTGTAAACCTCATTTGTTTTGGGATCTACCGCTGTAAACTTCATTTTTGGGGGGGGGATCTACCCCTGTAAACTTAATTTGTTTTGGGATCCACACCTGTAAACTTCATTTGTTTTGGGATCCACCCCTGTAAACTTTATTTGTCTTGGGATCCACCATTGTAAACTTCATTTGTTTGGGGATTCACCATTGTAAACTTCATTTGTTTTGGGACCCACCCCTGTAAACTTCATTTGTTTGGGGATTCACCATTGTAAACTTCATTTGTTTTGGGATCCACCATTGTAAACTTCATTTGTTTTGGGACCCACCCCTGTAAACTTCATTTGTTTGGGGATTCACCATTGTAAACTTCATTTGTTTTGGGATCCACCATTGTAAACTTCATTTGTTTTGGGATCCACCCCTGTAAACTTAATTTGTTTTGGGATCCACCCCTGTAAACTTCATTTGTTTGGGGATCCACCATTGTAAACTTCATTTGTCTTGGGATCCACCATTGTAAACTTCATTTGTTTTGTGATCCACCATCGTAAACTTCATTTGTTCAGTGACCCACCATTGTAAACTTAATTTGTCTTGGGATCCACCATTGTAAACTTCATTTGTTTAGTGACCCACCATCGTAAACGTCATTTGTTTAGTGACCCACCATCGTAAACATCATTTGTTTAGTGACCCACCATTGTAAACTTCATTTGTTTTGGGATCCACCATTGTAAACTTCATTTGTTTTGGGATCCACCATTGTAAACTTCATTTGTTTTGGGATCCACCATTGTAAACTTCATTTGTTTTGGGATCCACCCCTGTAAACTTCATTTGTTTTGGGATCTACCCCTGTAAACTTCATTTGTTTTGGGATCTACCCCTGTAAACTTAATTTGCCTGATGCGCGAGTGTAGAAGAGTCTAATTTCATACAAGCTCATTTTCGTCCACGTTCCTTCTCCTCACCGGCTCGATTACCTTTGACCTTTTTCGAAAGGATTTGAGAGAGGACGGAGAAGAGAGGACACAGGAGTTGAGCAAATTCAATTGAGAAAAGGACAGACTGTGCACACCTCCCACACAAACCGTGAAGGGCTCACATACATACAATATACACAAATACAATTACAGTAAGAATATAGCATGGGACGAACAAAAGCTTAGCAAAATACACTAGGGGTTTTAACCAAAGCAAACACTTATGTCCTGTATGTACAGCAGAAACACACAGGTACTCAGCTCTAACGTTGGCCTATTATGTTATAAGTATATAGTGTAACATTATCTGAATCATTCCAGGGGGTGTAAGAATGATTTCACTCTAGTTGTATTCCACCCCCTTGATTCACACTCATTGTTTCAATACATTATCACCGACATCATCACTGGTTATTTTATTTGTTTACTCGTGTGGGTTCTGACTTTAAAGCTCAAGCCGACCCGTGACACAAACTCAGATTATAATGTTTGTATTGTCAAACATTTTCTTTTCTCACTCCTCCTTTTTCCAACCAACTGATTCAGTCATCCACATCTACTTTCCGAGACCATAGACGTTTTGCTTCATACACCCCAGTGGGATGATCCCATCTCCCATCTCCCACCTCTCCTCACACCCCCTGGATTCCCATTATGTATTCCCTAACAGGAATTCCGTAAATCGTTCCCTTTCTCCTTTTCTTTTCTCTTCGTGCCTAAATCCACCACCCCCAACCCTCCAACCCTCATCCCTTCTTCCTCATCCTCCATCTCTCATTTCTCATTTTCCTTCCATCCTCCTCCTGCCTCCCCCCTGTCTCTGATCTTGATTTGGGACCAGGAAATATCATCTAGGGGTCTGTCCGGCTACAATAACATTCAATAAAGGAACACGAGGGTGGCTGAGACTGGACCACTGATAGCACTAGGATTTATGGGCCTGCTTTCTTCTCCCTCCGCTACACACACATACACACACACACACACACACACACACACACACACACACACACACACACACACACACACACACACACACACACACACACACACACACACACGTATTTCTATTTACATGTCTCTTGTATTGGCTATCTATTTTACACCATGTTTTGCTGAGAGGACGTTTAGAGGTTGAGATATGACATGAAAACCTCAGACTACCGGCCTATTAGAAGTCCAGTTCTCATCAACGCTTCATGTTTTAATACCAATCAAATCAAACGGATCATGTTTTTAGGGGCTTGAATGCACGTATGGTAAAGAAACATGTGTTTTTGTGCAGAGCTGTGGTTCATTGGTAACACTCCCTGGAACGTCTCCTGTCCAACTCCCCACTGGAGACCAGTGTTCAATCCCTGCATCTGTTGTTTCTCTCATTTCCTTACTATCTGAATAAAGTGTTAAACACCTATAAGGATATACTTCAAAAGAAACATGGCTTCCTCCTTGGTCCATTGTGGCTCTACAATGCCACATTAACTAAACTCACACTGTCAGAAGAGTTCCCCTTTCTCCTTTCTCCATACTGTAGCTACATCAAATATGGGGCTGGAGTTGTTGTGTTCGACAACTCGTTTTAAATCCCCTTTGTTAAAATGTCCATGACGTTATCCCACTGCAAACAAACACTTGTCCAAACATGACTACACGGTGGCTGCCATCTTGGGATGCCAGTCTCTAACACGCAATGGTACCATTCACAGCTCCTCGTCCCGCTCCCTAAATCTCCCATGACCAACACGGAGACGCTGGTCTGACTGAACACGAGAGACAGTATCTTCCGCCTCAGCCCCGAGGGCGCAGGAAAGAGTGTGATACCACTACCCACAATCCAGTGGGGTATCAGCCCCTTTGCACCCGTGCTCCTCACCAGAAATACAGCGTCTGCATCCAAAGCCCTCCACCTCTGGGATTCGTTCCCCCAGACCCGCTCCGGTCCCTGCTGTGGTTATCTGGTCTCGGACACCAGGGCAAGGGACAGGAACAAGGGCTTGACGAGAGCGAGAGGGAGGGAGAGGGAGAGGGAGCGATCCGGTTTTGGACGGTGCAGGATCATCATTGTCTCCTGTCTCACCCTGTCAGTTAACATTACAGGAGGGGTAGCTAGAGCCGCCTGCCACGGTGTGTGTGTGAGAGAGAGAGGGAGAGAGAGAGAGCGAGAGAGAGAACCTTCCTGGATGTGTGGTCTTGGGACTGACACATACCGAGCCACACGCACAAACACAAACACAATAAATACAAACACACACTCACCCCTCCCTGCTCCCTCCATCACCACAGGCGGTTCACAGCAAACCTACACACCCGATTGTGAGTGT
Organism: Oncorhynchus mykiss; assembly: GCF_013265735.2. NCBI lineage: Eukaryota > Metazoa > Chordata > Actinopteri > Salmoniformes > Salmonidae > Oncorhynchus > Oncorhynchus mykiss. Next base: position 55,989,628 of record NC_048579.1, on the reverse strand, counting down.
GAGTGAGTGGTGGATCTGTTTGCAGAGCAGACTGTGTGTGGGTGGGACAGAGCTACAGGCACTGAGCGTCTCTTTAGCCCCATGTGAAATCACACGTAGGCTGCGATCAGCCTCCAACCATTTACCAACCAAGCTGTACAATCAAACAGGGAGAGAAGCTTTAGTTAAAAAATCCTCTGGACCACCAACGAGTAGAGCAAACTGCAGGATAGATGCCTGGCTGGCTGGACCGTTTTAGACCGCTCTCCTACTGTTACCAAGTATTCATCATCTAACCAGATTAACAGCTTGACAAACCAACGACGCTGACGTCACCATGGGGACGCATGGGGAATTAGAATGTTAGGACAACCAGTAAAGAGCCCCTCGAGGAGATAGTGGCCCTGGAACAAGAAGGGAATTGTTCTGACATTAATGCACTTGTAATAAACGTAGATGAATAGATGAAAGGGGAGAAGAGAAAGAAGTTCATTGAGAATTCTTTCGAATTAACTGCTGCAAATAGAGTGTTATTTAGAATTGGGGAATCGACTTTGCACAATGTCACTAAGACAGCATCTTACAGCGTAGCCAGAGAAATAAGTAGACAAACACGGTCTAAGGCCTGTTCTCACACTGAGCTGAAGCCTGCGAGGTTAGAGGATGTATGAAAAATGACCTTTGGACTTTTGCCCATTATTCCTAGTTTTCTATGCGAACACGTAGATACCAGACACTAAAGTTGTGTTGTTAGAGTGCCATTAGTACAGATAGTGAGATGCTTTGGAGTTTACTCCAATTCTGACCCCATGGGGCTATAGATAGTGTAAAATAACCCACCCACTACACCCACAACTGTCTGGGTCTCAGCGTTTGAATCTGTCTATCTACATCTCCTCTCCTCCTGATCATCTTTCCTCTATGGGAACATACAACAGGGGCCCAGAAACTAGCCCTGGTTTGGCTGAGAGGACAGTGACAGACAGTGTCGTGGGGACAGGAAGAGCTGAGAGAAACCACTATAAAGGGAGACTGGATGAGGCCCTGTGAAAGGACAAGAGGGGGTGGAGTGTCTGGTCTGGGTCAGAACTGCATAGCGTCTAGTTATCTCCTCCTCATAGACCAACCACCATCCCTAGAGAGCCATCAGCACTGCTACTAAAGAAGTAGGAGGACTCTCTCAAACCAAGACAATAGGGTTTACATGCCCTAGGGGCCACAAGGGGGCAGTATAGGGTGAGGGTGGGGGAGGGAGGGGGTGTTTGGGAGAGGTCCAGTGGGAGAGCTGGCCTCAGGAGTAAGTTTGATCTGGTATGGGCTCTCTCTGTGGTTCTGGAGGAGATTTCTGATGGCTCTCCAGGTCCAGATTTAAGACTGAACTCATCCAGAGACACATCAGAGCAGAGAGGGAGATGGGTAGTGGAGAAAGAGAGAGAGAGAGGGAGAGAGAGAGAGAGAGAGAGAGAGAGAGAGAGAGAGAGAGAGAGAGAGAGAGAGAGAGAGAGAGAGACAGAGAGAGGGAGAGAGAGAGAGAGAGAGAGAGAGAGAGAGAGAGAGAGAGACAGGGAGAGAGAGAGAGACCATTAAAAAACAAATTCAATTTGAAATGCCTATTAATATTTGTCTAAAACTAATTGAATGTGTCATTGAACCAATTGCACTTTATGGCAGTGAGGTGTGGGGTCCACTTGCAAAACAAGATTTCATCAATGGGACAAACACCCCATTGAAACCATACATGCAGAGTTCTGTAAGATTATCCTACATGTCCAGAGAAAAACTACAAACAATGCATGCAGGGCAGAATTAGGCCAATATCCACTAATAATAAAAACTCAAAAAAGAGCAGTTTCGGAAACATCTAAAATACAGTGACCCCCTCTCATATCATTACCAACCCCTCATCCAGCTGGTCCTGGGACTGAGTTCACAAACCTGTTCTACTAACACACTGAAGGCTCAGGACCAGAACATCCAATATATCAGAATAAAAGTATGCCATAAAAACAGGGTCCCGTTTTTGCTCGTGAGCACCACCTTCTGGAGCGTCACTTTAAAGAGACTTCAAAAAGAGAGTTAAAGAGAGTTAAAGAGAGTTAAAGAGAGTTAAAGAGAGTTAAAGAGAGTTAAAGAGAGCTAAAGAGAGTTAAAGAGAGTTCATTCATTCGTAACCATCATTAAATCATTAATTCAGATACATCTATGCCTTGGTAGTCATTGGGGAACATACAGAGAAACAGAGAAACATTACAATAAAGTTTCCGTAATGATGACAATGATGATAATTGACATTGGTGTTATTGTCCCACAGGGACCCCATGCTGCTCTGATTTACACAATAGATGTGAGTGAGTGGGGAAATCATTTCCATAACAGACACACACACACACCTCCCCAGGGACGTGTCAATCTAAGTGAGAGAGAATGTCTACATTTAAAACCATCTGGGGAGGCATGAAGACCATTTCTCAGCTGTTTAACTTCAATTAGGGGAGAGAGGCGTGAGAAAGGGGGAGCAGAGGAGAGGAGGAGAGGAGAGGGAGGGAGGGAATCAGGGACCACTTGTGGAGGGAGAAGAGGTGCTAAGGAGAAAACACATTTACAGCTCTGCTCTAAAGAGTCTGCTTAGTGTCCTGGTCTTTGTGGTTGTACAGTGATGGAGGGGGTTTGATGCCTATAAGAGATATGTATTGACAGAGGATGGTAATGGGGACCGAAGGGCCTATAAAGGACTGATTGCCTTGGACTGACTTGTGAATACAGCCAAGAAGTTACATATAGTTACACAGTCATCAGAAAGCCAAACAAACATGTCACACCTTTTCTTTAAGGTCACAGTCAGTCCCCCGCTCAAACAAATCGGGATATCAGGTCTCGAAAGACCAGGTGAAACGATAACAGAAAGAAAAAAAACACGGCAATAATAACATTTGATTAAAAAAAACACGATGGGGAGAAAAGGTCCTATTGGACAGGAAATAAAGCGGGCTGTCAGTCTGTCGCCCCCGACGACAGCTGAGTCACGTCTCCCAGGTTATTACTCATTGTTTACTCGTTCTGAAAAGGTCAGAGGTTGCCACTACCACATCTATTTTCTACCCATCAGCCCCTGCTTCCATTCTTCCCTCAGTGCGAGCAGGAACAAAGAGTGAGGGGGCGGGAAGCAGGACTAAAAAAAAGAAAAGGAGAGCAGCGATCAGACAGTGCTGATAAGGAGGAGGGGGGATAAGGAGGAGGGGGGGCTGTACGTGCTTTGGGGGTGATGTGTGTATTCAACTCCAGGCTGACTCCTCTTATGCTAATACAGCCAATTTCCTCTTTTATTTCATTTCTGGAGCCGAAATCTGCGATCTGCGATAAGGTTGCCGTGGCGACCGCCTGTTCCCCGGGCGGATGCGGGCAGCCGTGTGATGGAGATGTGTAAGTCGGCGGGAGCAGCAGGGAATGAATAATTTAAAACTCCACCAAGCGGGAGAGATAAGAGTGAGCAGCCAGGGCTGAGGCTGAGGCCTTCACTCTCTCACTCACTCTATCCCTCTCCCTCCATCTCTCCACCTCTCCTCCTTTCCCTCACTCTCTCTCCCCCTCACTCACTCAACCATCCCCGCTCTCTCTGCCACCCTTCCTCTCTCTCTCTCTCTCTCTCTCTCTCTCTCTCTCTCTCTCTCTCTCTCTCTCTCTCTCTCTCTCTCTCTGCCTCCCTCCCTCCCTCACTCTCTCTCTCTCTCTCTGTCACTCTCTCTCTCACTCTCTCTGCCTCCCTCACTCCCTCTCCCTGGGCACCCAAAGCTTCATCCTGCAATGCTGGGTGACCTCCAAGGTCAAGGGCATGATGGGTAATTTAACCAGCATCTTGGGGCTTTGGGGCCTGTGGCAGAGAGAGGGAAAGAAGAGAGTGGGGGTATGGAGACATGAGGAATGAGGAAGTGGTAGGGTTGATGAGGAAGTGGAAGTGGTAGGGTTGATATGGAGGGTAAGTCAAGGATTGGGGGGATTTGGGCACAGTCTAGATTCGACTAGTGGTACAGCTCTCTGCATTGACCCCGTTTAAACACAACTGTCGCATTCCAACTGAATGTTTTCACATGCTTTTTTTTACTCTTAAAGAGACAAAGATCCCCCACAAGCTGCCAAACGCTGTTGTGCGTAGTCAATCTAACGCCATCACAGTCACACCAATTGAAAGACTCTTGACTCATGTCACTCACACACTACACGGTCGTTACACACACAACTGACACTCACCAGAAAGGCCACTATGGTCCCACACTTGAATGTTGCACATGCCTGGAATAGTTAAGTGTTCCAGCTGAACACTGCTACCATGTAAACAATAGTGCTAGGTAGAGACTGAATGTCCTGGGCTGGATGTGTGTGGGTGGGTATGTGGCAGTCATCTAAGATAGCTAGATAGGAAAGAGAGTGATATGTTTTGGGGACCTGAGTGATACTAAGGGGTTGTGAATGTTTCTAGATTAGAGCAGGGTGGGGTGGAGTGTGTTTAGCCTCATGCCGGTATGTCCTCGTGATGCGCTAGGCTACGTCTCTGACTCCTGTCTGTCTGGCCTCTCTAAAACTGTTTTCATTCCTCTGTCATGGCGCGGGGCTTTATCGTCACGGTGATAACCAGGTGAAAACACCCGCAGGCGGGTCACCACCAGGTGAGGGGTTCACGGCGAAGCGAGGTGTGCGTGATGACACCCACCCACCCCTGCCTTTACTTGGCCCACTGCAGCCCTTCCTGGACTGTCCTAAACGACGCAAGCTGAGGGGGAAATGGGAACAAAAAAGGGATGCTTGATAAACACACCACACAGGGCGCCCGCACAGGTAATCTCAGCCCAAGCGTGAAGCTTTCATCCCCGCTGGCGCCAGGAGGTAGGAAACCTGCCTGTCCAGTCAGAGCTCACAGACGCACAAACACACACACGCAGGCACACGGCTACAACTCAGACACACACACGCAGGCACACGGCTACAACTCAGACACACATACACACGCGGATGTAAGCTCGCGCATGCACAAACATGACGTGTACACTGATTGTACAAACCATTAGGAACATTAGGAGTTGCATCTCCGTTTGCCCTCAGAACAGCCTCAATTCGTCAAGGCGTGGACTCTACAAGGTGTCGAAAGGCATTCTACAGGGATGCTGGCACACATTGACTCCAATGCTTCCCAAAGTTGTGTCATGTTGGCTGGATGTCCTTCGGGTGGTGGACCATTCTTGATACACACAGGAAACTGTTGAGCGTGAAAAACCCAGCAGTGTCGCAGTTCTTGACACAAACCAGTGCACCTGGAACCTACTACCATATCCTGTTAATAGGCACTTAAATCTTTTCTCTTACCCATTTACCCTCTGAATGGCACATATATACAATCCATGTCTCAATTGTCTCAAGGCTTAAAACAATTTCTTTACCCTGTCTCCTCCCCTTCATCTACACCAGAGATCATCAACTAGATTCAGCCGCGGGACAATTATTTTCTTGAGCGGATGGTCAGAGACCGGAACATATTTACAAATCATTTGCAAACTGCAAATCGACCACAAGAAACTCAAACGGATACAATATTTAACTAAAACAGAATCATTTCAAACCTTCCTTACATTTGTATATGATGACAGACTGTATCTGTCTCTATTCTGCATGAGAATACTTTAGAACAGGTTTCCAGAATTAAAATCACTTGGAGCTGATTTGCTAGTGTTTTTACAGTCTTGTGTTCAACTTTTTCTTTACCTCAGATAAAATCACACACGGACCGTCAGTTGGAGAGCACTGATCTACACTTATTGGAGTGGATTTAAGTGACATCATTAAGGGTTCATAGCTTTCGCCTGGATTCACCTGGTCAGTCTATGTCATGGAAAGAGCAGCCTATGTCATTTTTTGTACACTCGGTGTACAGCATCAGCAGTGAGAGTATGTGAATATGATTTTGTATGTGCGTGAGTGTTGCGCTGGCAGAATTGAGGTGAGCTGTTGTAACTTCTCAAGGTTCGTACTCTGTTCTGTGTTGAACTGTGATGCACTTCATAGACTCCGGCCATTGTGTTCCGGAACTGCTGCTTGTATAAAAGAACGGTTGCGTAACAATATCATTCTATTACCATCTCCCACTATATAAGGGACATGTAACCATTTACTCTTTGGAGATCCTGACTGAGAGACAGATCTACCTTGCAGCTGCTTGTATGCATTCAAATCAATCCTACTATACCATTAAATTAGTATCTGCCTAATTGTTGGATTGGGTTTTCCACAACAGTGTGGAGTTGTAACGTTGATATAAATCAGAGGTGTACACATAAACAAGCCTTCAACATGTCATGAAGAGGCTTTATTCCAGCCAGCCTGGCTGTCTTTGTACCGTACAGTCTCTGCCGCTGATGGGCCAGTAGATTACTGTACATTTGAGAGGCAGTTATTCACATGATAGGGATATGACGTGTTTTGTCTGCTTTCTCTGATGCCTCACATTCCCCAGGACCTGACCTGTCCTCGGCACCCAACAGCTCACCCACCCACCCACCAACCCACCCACCCGCCCAGCACACACACACACACACACACACACACACACACACACACACACACACACACACGCGCACGCACGCACACACACACACACACACACGCACGCACGCACGCACCCACGCACGCACGCATGCACACGCACACACACACACGAGCACACACACACACACACGCACGCACGCACGCACCCACGCACGAAAGCACCCACGCACGCACGCACGCACACGCACACACACACACAAGCACACACGCGCACACATGCGCACACACACATGCACACAGACCCAAGCACGTACACCAACACGCAACCACAAACATGCACAGGAACAAGCGAGACAGGTATGTAAGCAGAGACGTACATAAGCTCAACCGGGGACTTAAAGGTAATCTTGCTTTGTCGTCTACATCTTCTCCCAGTACAGTTCTCTTAGTCCTTATCAAGGCCAGAGATAACCACTGACCTGCAGTATCACCATCCAACACATGGTGGCACTGCGTACTTATGAGAGTGGTGCGGCTTCACTCCCCATCTGGTATAGCATAGTGCCACAAAGCTGAACAGAGTAACCACACACGTGCACACACACACACACACACACACACACACATACGCAGTACACAACCAGGCAGATACTCCAGATTACATTGGTAATGCCAAAAATATTGTCCCATAGAAAAGAATATAACACAGCGATAAGAGGATGCTATCTGCTCTGATCCTGATACCACACTAAACGCACACGGAATATCAACTCTCGCAAACAAGAAACAAGAAACAGCACATCACCCAAACCATAAACACAGGTTACAGCGTTTCTGAGATACTCCATCTAATACAATTAGAATTTAGCGACTCAATAAGCCACATCTAGATGCTGCTTATGGAAATCAGGACAGACTTTTGAAGAAAGGCGATGATACTAGTTCTAGCTGCTAGAGTAGCAGGGAGAATCTGGGTTTATGTGTGAATAAAGAAGGATAAAGAGGCAATGAGAAATGTGTGTGATTATGACTTGATTCAATTAGAGAATGATCTCTCTTTCTGTCATATAAATCTAGTTTAAGGTTTGTGAAGGTATTTACTCATTAAGAATCCCCTCACAACAAAACGGAACACACTCTGTCATTAAAGGAATTCAAATAAGGGGGAAAAAATTAAATTAATTAGATTTTTTTTTATAACATTATTATCTCTTTAATTAAATTACAGTATATTATTCACATCAAACACACACAAAACCTGTCAGAAATATGAATCGATGGAAATAAATAATAATATTAATATTTATTTTGTTTCTTATTTCAATTAAGTGATTTGCCTTGGATACACATCAAGCTGTTTTTGAAAAGGCATTTTTTAGGATTTACATTACATTTGTTTAATTATAGCGGTCGGGAATCATTTCTATCTGAACTGCAATTGTAAGGGCCTCAATTAAATCTGATGTTAATTAAATCAGATCTTGTGTTGTGTATTAACAGTTAATAGAGCGGTAATTTTAATCTAGTGAATACACACGGAGTATCATGGAAATAGGAGAAATGGAAGGATTTATTTAATTTCATGGCTTTTTAATTTAGCTGCTGCCTTTCATTAGTTCATAATCTATTTTTTTAATAACAATCTAAGTATCAAAATCAGCCACCACTCAAATGTTGGTGCACAAACATAATGGAGACATTTTTGGACTGATATTTTAGGCTACATGTTGACTTTCAATGTGGTGTTTTCTAATCATAGACAGTTATTGGAATTCACTTTTACGGGAAAATCCCTTGATGTTCATGAAGTAGCCTACTGCGTAGTTAGACCGTAGCTTTAACCAAAACACATTGTATCAAATCCTGTACATTTTCATCTACGAAAAGCAGAATATTATATATTTCGTTTTACAAACTGAAATACCTCAGTGGTCTGATACGCTGAACTCGAGAGGAATACACACTTGATGATCAAGTGTGTCTACTATTTGTACTTTTAAGCTGTTTGTACAACTCTAAGAATGTGATAACTCTGTGTGTGCGTATTCGTGAATATGCGTGCTAGCTCATTTGTGTCTGTGTGTGTGTGTATGTGTGTATGGGCACTGTGAGGGTGTTAATTATGCTTATTTCAGCATTAAACTGAGGTCTTATCTGATAAGCTGCTGGCTTCCTTTACGGAGGCAGGTTCCTGGTAGAGCAAGTCACACTACAGATAAGTGGGAACATTCATTCTGTGGTCAGCAAGACTTTCAGAAGATACACACTTTATATTTCCTACTCTGGTTAGTTGTTTTAAGAAAATGTTTATCCACAAGGCAAGAGATACGGAGAGAGGAACATAACCTCTAGCCAAACTACATTAGACTAATTAACAAACTCATTTAAAAGCTGTGGAAATATTGATTGCCATACATTTGGAGACAGAGGAAGGGAGGAGAGAGGGAGGAAAATGAATAAATAAATAGTGGCAGGTGTGTGTAAATTGTTTGTTGGCGTAATGGAGAAATGTAAATTACAGTTCAATCAGAAGAGGGAGAGAGGGAAAGAGAGCGAGAGAGAGGGGGAAGAGAGTAGTGGAGAGCTCTATGATTTCCCTTCTCCACGCTCAGTTGATATTTCACTGGGTAAGGATGGAGCGCTACGGGTGCATTTCACACCCTGAATGAGAGAGGCAATCTCGCTCAGCCGACTAGAACAATAATTAGAATGGAGATTAAATAAAAATAATTATAAAAAGTTCATCTAGTTTTGATGTATTAATTATTCCGCCCCTGCTTTATTCCAAGTCTAATTATCTGCTTCAGTGAAAATGCCAAGATTTTCTGTGAGTCATAAAAAAAATGACATTCATGTAATTATGTCAGCAATTTGGGGGGAACTCAGCTAAGCAGAGCGTCAGCTTTCTTCTCCCCCCTCAGTTTAAAGTAAGTAACTTCTAACTACTTATAACTTATAACTTAATACAGTCACTTTCAAGGCATGGGGTATAAATAATAGAATGCAATGGGAGATTATTTACTTCTTTAAATGAGGAGTGTCTCTCTCTCTCTCTCCTCTCTTCCAGCGAGAGTCGGGCCGCATCCTAGGCAGGCGTCCGCCTTTTCACTCACACACACACACACCCACACACACACACACTACAATGAAAACAAGACACTTTTTTATCCATTCTTGGTCAGTAGATTATCATTTGCATACAAATGGGAATATTTATTGTGACATAAAAATAAGGAAGGGAGATGTAGGAAGTAATGTGCTCATTTTTCAAAAAAACTTGCGAGGCCCAGACTGTGATATCTGTGTATTAAGAGTCAAACAGTTTAAAAAATAAGAAGAACGAAATTTAAGAGAGAGAGAGAGAGAATAAAAAGAGGAGATGAGGCAAGACCCTTTTAAGATGTTGACTACACAAATGGAGACCGCGTTCAGATGGAATATGAGAGATAGTTGTCTGTTGACATGTTGTGCACTTCTCTCCTCTCGCTCATTCTCTCTGCTGTATCCTCCGCCAGAGGCAGTTCACTAAGGCAAAGGCTCTAACCTGAAATTACTTCACATCCTCTCTACCTGACTGGCGCACTGACTGGAGGAAAGGCAATAAAGTAACCAAAACAAACCCCTAGAAAATATATCATATAAAAACAGGTGTCTGGAATTCAAAATACAACCATTAGATAAAAAATGTGTTGATAAAAATAAATTGAACAGTAAAAAGTACAAAAGAAATCATAATATACTACACATGTATGGATTCGTATTTTTTTTTCATGTAAGGTTTCACCATTTAAATGTATTTATTTATTCATACAGAAAGTTATTGGACCAAACAACCAAGTTCTTATACCAAATATAAATATGACAAACAGACCGGCACTCACCAAGCACTCACACACATGATTCCGTCTTTTAGATGAATTTGATATTTTCCTCTTATTACGTTATGTATTGACATCATCCACTGATTTCCCTACTATCTTAACATGGACTATACTGGATGGTTGAATAGCTGCAGACCAGCCACGAAGCATATAGGCCTAATAACTACTGAAGCTGAATTCCACCAATCGTAGAGATAAGAAGAGGACCATCTGAGTCTGCTCATCCACCATAATGATTATATACATCCAGCAGGACACGCATGGTCATGGTACAGTACCTATGGATGTTAGCCTGTTAAAACGACCATGAATCAAAATGGGACTCTATGTACACACAGTAGATGTGCTGATGGATGAGTGAAATGTTAGCCTTCGTGTAGATACAAACGATAGGAAGGTGTGAATGGATACACATATGTGACGTGATGTTACAGTGGAGGACATGTTAGCGTGAGTCTACTCCATGGAAATGGGATCGCACAATCAAGTCTCATCTGTTTGTATCGCTCATGTGTAGAGTGTTACAACTGGATGAGGTCAAGCCATCTGTTCCAGTTCCTTTTAGAACTGTTCGAACATCTGTTCACAGATTGGTATCATGATACTTGTTTTGATCATCACTGTAAGGATTGGTATCCACCTGGCCAAGCCCTGGATGAGAGTATAAACTAGGCTTTGTAGCGACAGAGACTCACAGGTGAACTAGTCTTAGGGAAGAGATAGGGCCTGAATAACCTACATTTATACTAAACTCTGTAGAGCCTGATGAACCAATACATTTACACTACACTCTGTAGGGCCTGAAGAACCAATACATTTACACTAGACTCTATACTGCCCGAAGAACGAATATATTAACAACAGACTCTATACAGCCAAAACAATCTACATTTAACCTGGACTCTATAGAGCCTGAAGAAGCAATACATGTACACTCTATTCAATAGAGCCCGAAGAACCAATATATTTACACTAGACTCTTTAGAGCCCGAAGAACCAATACATTTTGACTAGACACTATAGAGCATGAAGAACCAATACATTTACACTACAACCTATAGAGCCTGAAGAAGCAATACATTTACACTAGACTCTATAGAGCCCTAATAACCAATATATTTACACTAGACTCTATTGAGCCTGAAGAACCAATACATTTACACTATATTCTATAGAGCCTGAAGAGCTAATACGTTTACACTAGACTCTATAGAGCCGAAGAAGCAATACATTTACACTAGACTCTATAGAGCCGAAGAAGCAATACATTTACACTAGACTCTATAGAGCCTGAAGAAGCAATACATTTGCACTACACTCTATAGAGCCTGAAGAAGCAAAACATTTACGATATATTCTATGGAGCGTAAAGAACCAATACATTTACACTAGACTCTATAGAGCCTGAAGAAGCAATACATTTGCACTACACTCTATAGAGCCTGAAGAAGCTAAACATTTACACTAGACTATTGAGCCTGATGAACCAATACATTTACACTAGACTCTATAGAGCCTGAAGAAGCAATACATTTACACTAGACTCTACAGAGTCTGAAGAACCAGTACACTTACACTAGACTCTATAGAGCTTGAAGAAGCAAAACATTTACCATATATTCTATGGAGCGTAAAGAACCAATACATTTACCCACATG
>NC_048579.1:55945079-55975079 GCF_013265735.2 Oncorhynchus mykiss | reverse complement strand
GGAGGCCGCCAGTGTAAACAACGCCTACTCTCTTTCTTTTTCCCTTTCGCTCTCTCTCTCTTGTTCATTTGTTCCCTCTTTCACCTTGATGCTATCTCTGAGTGTGAGTAAAGGACTAGCGGCGTCTATGGCGACTTCGACCATCGGAAAGCAAAATAAAGCCGTCATCAATTAGTAACAGTAAGGTCCTCCGCTTAGTCTGGCCTTTGATGGGTTGTTATTGCTATGTCTGAGGCTGGAGGAAGGGACGGAGAGGGACGGTGATCGACAGGCGCTCTAGGGCCATAATGGAGATAATGAATATTGACACATTGTTTTCTGCCCTAGCAATACCTCATACACATCTCTAAACAATGACATACACATCAGTCTGCTGGTGTATATGAGCAGCAGCCAAACACAAACAACCAACAAGCCGGTGCTTTCAGTGGGGTATGAAATGGAAAATGATCACAATGGCTATTTTATTTTATTTAACCTTTATTTAACTAGGCAAGTCAGTTAAGAACAAATTCTTATTTACATTGGCGGCCTACCAAAAGGCAAAAGGCCTCCTGGACACACATCACGAATAGAGAGACAACACTACAGAAAGAGAGACCTATAAGACAACAACATAGCAATGCAGCAACACATGACAACACATTATGGTACAGTACCAACACAACATGACATCAGAATGGTAGCAACCCAACATGGCAGCAGCACAACATGGCAGCAGCACAACATGGTAGCAGCATAAAACATTGTACAAACGTGATTGGGCACAGACAACAGCACAAAGGGCAAGAAGATAGAGACAACAATGCATCACTCAAAGCAGCTTCAACTGTCAGTAAGAGTGTCCTTGATTGAGTCTTTGAATGAAGAGATTGAGATAAAACTATTCTAGAGGTTCCACACTAATGGGGAAAATAATAGTATGTGAGAGGTGAGCCTGAACCCCTCTGTGAGCTTTCAAGTTCACAGAGTTTCAAGTTCCTTGGTGTCCACATCACCAATGAACTATCATGGTCCAAGCACACCAAGACAGTCGTAAAGAGGGCACGACCTTTTCCCCCTCAGGAGACTGAAAAGATGTGGCATGGGCCCCCAGATCCTCAAAAGGTTCAACAGCTGCACCATCGAGAGCATCCGGTTGCATCACCGCCTGGTATGGCAACTGCTCGGCATCTGACCGTAAGGCGCTACAGAGGTTAGTGCAAACGGCCCAGTACATCACAAGATTCCTGCCATCCAGTACCTGTATAATAGGCGGTGTTAGAGGAAAGCCCATAAAATTGTCAGAGACACAAGTCACCCAACTTATAGACTGTTTTCTCTGCTACCACACGGCAAGTGGTACCGGAGCGCCAAGTCTAGGACCAAAAGACTCCTCAACAGCTTCTATCCCCAAGCAATTAGACTGCAGAGCAATTAATAAAAATCGCCACAGGACAATTTACATTGACACCCCTCCCCCTGAAAACTGTTGCTAATCGCTGTTTGTTTGTTACCTATGCATAGTCACTTTACCCCCACCTACAGATGAAGTCGGTAGTTTAAATACACTTAGGTTGGAGTCATTAAAACTCGTTTTTCAACCACTCCACAAAATTCTTAACAGACTATAGTTCTGGCAAGTCGGTTAGGACATCTACTTTGTGCATGACACAAGTCTTTTATCCAACAATTGTGTACGGACAGATTATTTCACTTATAACTCACTGTGTCACAATTCCAGTGGGTCAGAAGTTTACATACACTAACTTGACTTTGCCTTTAAACAGCTTGGAATATTCCAGAAAATTATGTCATGGCTTTAGAAGTATCTGATAGGCTAATTGACATAATTTGAGTCAATTGGAGGTGTACCTTTGGATGTATTTCAAGGCCTAACTTCAAACTCTGTGCCTCTTTGCTTGACATCATGGGAAAATCAAAAGAAATCAGCCAAAACTGTAGACCTCCACAAGTCTGGTTCATCCTTGGGAGCAATTTCCAAACACCTGAAGGTACCACGTTCATCTGTACAAACAATAGTATGCAAGTATAAACACCAAGGGACCACGCAGCCGTCATGCCGCTCTGGAAGGAGACACATTCTGTCTCCTAGAGATGAACGTACTTTGGTGCGAAAAGTGCAAATCAATCCCAGAACAACAGCAAAGGACCTTGTGAAGATGCTGGAGGAAACAGGTACAAAAGTATCAATTTCCAAACTCCTGAAGGTACCACGTTCATCTGTACAAACAATAGTATGCAAGTATAAACACCAAGGGACCACGCAGCCGTCATGCCGCTCTGGAAGGAGACACATTCTGTCTCCTAGAGATGAACGTACTTTGGTGCGAAAAGTGCAAATCAATCCCAGAACAACAGCAAAGGACCTTGTGAAGATGCTGGAGGAAACAACAGCAAAGGACCTTGTGAAGATGCTGGAGGAAACAGGTACAAAAGTATCTATATCCACAGTAAAAGGAGTCCTATATCGACACAACCTGAAAGGCCGCTCAGCAAGGAAGAAGCCACGGCTCCAAAACCGCCATAAAAAAAACAGACTACGGTTTGCAACCGCACATGGGGACAAAGATTGTACTTTTTGGAGAAATGTCCTCTGGTCTGAGGAAACAAAAATATAACTTTTTGGCCATGATGACCATTGTTATTTCTGGAGGAAAACGGGGGAGGCTTGCAAGCCTAAGAACACCATCCCAACCATGAAGCACGGGGGTGGCAACATCATGTTGTGTGAGTGATTTGCTGCAGGAGGGGCTGGTACACTTCACAAAATAGATGGCATCACTAGGAAGGAAAACAATGTGGATATATTGAAGCATCACAAGACATCAGTCAGGAAGTTAAAGCTTGGTTGCAAATGGGTCTTCCAAATGGACAATGACCCCAAGCATACTTCCAAAGTTGTGGCAAAATGGCTTAAGGACAACAAAGTCAAGGTATTGGAGTGGCCATCACAAAGCCCTGACCTCAATCCTATAGAAAAGTTGTGGGCAGAACTGAAAAAGCTCAGTTACACCAGCTCTGTCAGGAGGAATGGGCCAAAATTCCCCCAACTTGTGGGAAGCTTGTGGAAGGCTACCCTAAACGTTTGACCTAAGTTAAACAATTTAAAGGCAATGCTACCAAATACTAATTGAGTGTATGTAAACTTCTGACCCACTGGGAATGTGATAAAAGAAATAAAAGCTGAAATAAATCATTATCTCTATTATTCTGACATTTCACAGTCTTAAAATAAAGTGCTGATCCTAACTGACCTAAGTCAGCGAATTTTTACTAGGATTAAATGTCAGGAATGGTGAAAAACTGAGTTGAAATGTATTTGGATAAGGTGTATGTAAATTTCCAACTTCAACTATACATGTAGAGATGATCTCAACTAGCCTGTACCCACACACACTGACCCGGTGCCAGTGTTACTTTTTATTTTAGCATACTTGGTATGTTGGTTAAGGATTTGTAAGTAAGCATTTCATGGTAAAGTTTACACTTGGTGTATTCGGTGCATGTGGCAAATAATGTTGGATTTGATTTGATTTGAGCAGCGGGCCGAAGGAACGGAGTGAGGGGTGAGTCTCTACCTCTGTCTGGGTCACTGGTAGTTCATTTGGTCTCCATGGTCCTGGTACTACCCTCATAGCCTTCCATGGGGCAATTACTTTGATCCCAGCAGACCACAGTTTCTGTGTGGGACAGAGGGGAGTGAAGTAAAGGGTGAGGGGGGAGGTAGAAGGTGAGAGGGTGAGGAGGGGAGAAAGTGGGCGTCATTGGGCAATTACCAACACCCTCCATCACCCGAAATGGACCTAGTCGCAGTCACCCCTCAATTAATGTATTAGAGGGGGCAAAGGTTACATAAATAGCTTCCTCTCTCTGGTGGGAGTGGGTAGGGCCAGGAATACCAGGAAGCTCTGGTTTTATTAGTTTGGAAGTGGGGAGGGGTTTGGGGTCTGACTACTGAGTGGTTATCACATGCGTTATCACCTGGAAGAGAAGGGCAGAGTTGGGTGAGTGGGGGGCGTTAGCCACTTGCATGAGGGAGGGGAAAGTGACTGCTTTGAAAAAACAGAAACTCTGTGGCTTTGCCACGAAAAATCCATATTATTTAACATTTGAATATAAATACCTGTTGAATTCTGATGGAAAAATATCCCCTGAAACACATTATCTCTGCATTGACACAACCTCCCAACACTCCTTTCTACCTGATAAATCAATCAGATCACTCAAACTATCCTTTCCCCTTTTTTCCTTCCAGAAAAGGAAGAATAATGGATATATTACATGGCTGACCTGTATGTTCAGAAATAATCCCCCTGGCTTGACTGTGAATTGTAAGTAACAGAAGTTGTGTTTGGATAGAGGCCCTGGCCTGGGGAAAGGCGATACAAACGCATGCCACAGTGGGGTCTACAAAAGCCCTTACTCTGTATTCACTCTAATGCCGCAATAAATGGTGCGTTATGGGGGATTTCATCTGACGAATGGAGGTGTCACACATCTTTGTCTTCTCTCTCAATTTCAATTCAATTCAAGGGCTTTCTTGTCATGGGAAACATACATTACAAATGTCATATTATGTCTATATACAGTGTTGTAGCGATGTGCAAATAATTAAAGTACAAAAGGGAAAATAAATAAACACAAATATGGGTTGTATTTAAAATGCTGTTTGTTCTTCACTGGTTGCCCTCTTCTTGTGGCAACAGGTCACAAATCTAGCTGTTGTGATGGCACACTGTGGTATTTCACCCAGTAGAGTTTATCAGAATTGGGTTTGTTTTTAAATTCTTTGTGTATCTGTGTAATCTGAGGGAAATATGTGTCTCTACTATGTTTCTCTAAATGTTTCAGGTAGCCTTCCACAAGCTTCCACCAATAAGTTGGGTGAATGTTGGCCCATTTCTTCTGACAGAGCTTGTGTAACTGAGTCAGGTTTGTAGGCCTCCTTGCTCGCATATGCTTTTTCAGTTCTGCCCACAAATGTTCTATAGGATGGAGGTCAGGGCTTTGTGATGGCCACTCCAATACCTTGACTTTGTTGGCCTTAAACCATTTTCCACAACTTTGGAAGTATGCTTGGTGTCATTGTCCATTTGGAAGACCCATTTGCGACCAAGCTCTAACTTCCTGACTGATGTCTTGAGATGTTGCTTTAATGTATCCACATAATTTTTCTTCTTCATGATGCCATCTAGTTTGTGAAGTGCACCAGTCCCTCCTGCAGCAAAACACCCCCACAACATGATGCTGCCACCCCGTGCTTCAAGGTTGGGATGGTGTTCTTCGGCTTGCATACCTCCTTTTCCTCCAAACATAACGATGGTCATCATGGCCAAACAGTTCTATTCATGTTTCATCAGACCATAGGACATTTCTCCAAAAAGTACGATCTTTGTCCCCTTGTGCAGTTGCAAATCGTAGTCTGGCTTTTTTATGGCAGTTTTGGAGCAGTGGCTTCTTCCTTTCTGAGTGGCCTTTCAGGTTACGTTGATGCAGGACTCGTTTTACTGTGGATATAGATATTTTTGTACCGGTTTCCTCCAGCATCTTCACAAGGTCCTTTGCTGTTGTTCTGGGATTGATTTGCACTTTTCCACCAAAGTACATTCCCTTCTAGGCGACAAAACAAGTCTCCATCCTGAGCGGTATGACGGCTGCGTGGTCCCATGGTGTTTATACTTGCATACTATTGTTTTAATGAAAACGAATACTCGAACAAAAACAACAAAACACGAGAACAAAACGAAAATAGTCCTGAACGGTGAAATACAAACACCCATGAAACACAATAGAAAACAGTCCTGAACGGTGAAATACAAACACAGAACAGAAAATAATCATCCACGAAACACAATAGAAAACAGGCTCCCTAAATATGGTTCTCAATCAGGGACAACGATTGACAGCTGCCTCTGATTTAGAACCATACCAGGCCAAACACAGAAATAGCAATTAATAGAAAAACTAACATAGACAGCCCACCCAACTCACGCCCTGACCGTACTAAAACAAAGACATAACCAAAAGAACTAAGGTCAGAACGTGACAAGAAATCACTTTCTGACTTTCTGACTTGGTGTACAGGGATAAAACTGTAAGAACGTCCCCTGTTCTGAATTACGTCGCTGTCCAGTTCAAAAGTGCTGAACAAATAGGCATATCTTTCGTAAGAGCTCGCTCATTAATGTCCTAATCAAAAATATGTCTATCTCTTATGGCATAGTTTGTAGATCTCAATTGTTACATTGTTTATATGGGTCTCTCATTACTCTCTAATTCATCATTTCAGGAAATGTTGGAATAACACATTTCATTGGGTTGCTTACTTTGTGTGTTATAAATAGCTCATGTGCTTTTATCTATGAGGAGGGGATACTACAGTGCCTTGCGAAAGTATTCGGCCCCCTTGAACTTTGCGACCTTTTGCCACATTTCAGGCTTCAAACATAAAGATATAAAACTGTATTTTTTTGTGAAGAATCAACAACAAGTGGGACACAATCATGAAGTGGAACGACATTTATTGGATATTTCAAACTTTTTTAACAAATAAAAAACTGAAAAATTGGGCGTGCAAAATTATTCAGCCCCTTTACTTTCAGTGCAGCAAACTCTCTCCAGAAGTTCAGTGAGGATCTCTGAATGATCCAATGTTGACCTAAATGACTAATGATGATAAATACAATCCACCTGTGTGTAATCAAGTCTCCGTATAAATGCACCTGCACTGTGATAGTCTCAGAGGTCCGTTAAAAGCGCAGAGAGCATCATGAAGAACAAGGAACACACCAGGCAGGTCCGAGATACTGTTGTGAAGAAGTTTAAAGCCGGATTTGGATACAACAAGATTTCCCAAGCTTTAAACATCCCAAGGAGCACTGTGCAAGCGATAATATTGAAATGGAAGGAGTATCAGACCACTGCAAATCTACCAAGACCTGGCCGTGCCTCTAAACTTTAAGCTCATACAAGGAGAAGACTGATCAGAGATGCAGCCAAGAGGCCCATGATCACTCTGGATGAACTGCAGAGATCTACAGCTGAGGTGGGAGACTCTGTCCATAGGA
This sequence comes from Oncorhynchus mykiss, assembly GCF_013265735.2. NCBI lineage: Eukaryota > Metazoa > Chordata > Actinopteri > Salmoniformes > Salmonidae > Oncorhynchus > Oncorhynchus mykiss. The sequence continues at coordinate 55,968,009 of NC_048579.1, read as the reverse complement.
CAACAATCAGTCGAATATTGCACAAATCTGGCCTTTATGGAAGAGTGGCAAGAAGAAAGCCATTTCTTAAAGATATCCATAAAAAGTTTGCCACAAGCCACATGGGAGACACACCAAACATGTGGAAGAAGGTGCTCTGGTCAGATGAAACCAAAATTGAACTTTTTGGCAACAATGCAAAACGTTATGTTTGGCGTAAAAGCAACACAGCTGAACACACCATCCCCACTGTCAAACATGGTGGTGGCAGCATCATGGTTTGGGCCTGCTTTTCTTCAGCAGGGACAGGGAAGATGGTTAAAATTGATGGGAAGATGGATGGAGCCAAATACAGGACCATTCTGGAAGAAAACCTGATGGAGTCTGCAAAAGACCTGAGACTGGGACGGAGATTTGTCTTCCAACAAGACAATGATCCAAAACATAAAGCAAAATCTACAATGGAATGGTTCAAAAATAAACATATCCAGGTGTTAGAATGGCCAAGTCAAAGTCCAGACCTGAATCCAATCGAGAATCTGTGGAAAGAACTGAAAACTGCTGTTCACAAATGCTCTCCATCCAACCTCACTGAGCTCGAGCTGTTTTGCAAGGAGGAATGGGAAAAAATGTCAGTCTCTCGATGTGCAAAACTGATAGAGACATACCCCAAGCGACTTACAGCTGTAATCGCAGCAAAAGGTGGCGCAACAAAGTATTAACTTAAGGGGGCTGAATAATTTTGCACGCCCAATTTTTCAATTTTTGATTAGGTTAAAAAAGTTTGAAATATCCAATAAATGTCGTTCCACTTCATGATTGTGTCCCATTTGTTGTTGATTCTTCACAAAAAAATACAGTTTTATATCTTTATGTTTGAAGCCTGAAATGTGGCAAAAGGTCGCAAAGTTCAAGGGGGCCGAATACTTTCGCAAGGCACTGTATATAATGTTGTTGGGTCTGTAACCATGAGGAAAGGATACTATATAATGTTGTTGGGTCTGTAACCATGAGGAGGGGATACTATATAATGTTGTTGTGTCTGTAACCATGAGGAGGGGATACTATATAATGTTGTTGTGTCTGTAACCATGAGGAGGGGATACTATATAATGTTGTTGGGTCTGTAACCATGAGTAGGGGATACTATATAATGTTGTTGGGTCTGTAACCATGAGGAGGGGATACTATTTATTGTTGTTGTGTCTGTAACCATGAGGAAGTGATACTATATAATGTTGTTGTGTCTGTAACCATGAGGAGGTGATACTATATAATGTTGTTGGGTCCGTAACCATGAGGAGGGGATACTATAAAATGTTGTTGTGTCTGTAACCATGAGGAGGGGATACTATATAATGTTGTTGGGTCTGTAACCATGAGGAGGGGATACTATATAATGTTGTTGGGTCTGTAACCATGAGGAGGGGATACTATTTATTGTTGTTGTGTCTGTAACCATGAGGAAGTGATACTATATAATGTTGTTGTGTCTGTAACCATGAGGAGGTGATACTATATAATGTTGTTGGGTCCGTAACCATGAGGAGGGGATACTATAAAATGTTGTTGTGTCTGTAACCATGAGGAGGGGATACTATATAATGTTGTTGGGTCTGTAACCATGAGGAGGGGATACTATATAATGTTGTTGGGTCTGTAACCATGAGGAGGGTCTGTAACCATGAGGAAGGTCTGTAACCATGAGGAGGGGATACTATATAATGTTGTTGGGTCTGTAACCATGAGGAGGGGATACTATATAATGTTGTTGGGTCTGTAACCATGAGGAGGGGATACTATATAATGTTGTTGGGTCTGTAACCATGAGGAGGACTGTTTGAACTGTTTCTCTGCCAGACAAGGCTCCACTGATAGCCAGGTGTAGCGGTGGAAAGAGTTCACTCCATGGTGCTGGAAGGACAGCTGGTGTTGGGACAGCTTTATGTAGGCCCTAACAGTTTGTGGGCACCACTTTTCACCGTTATTGTGCAACTAATGTATTGTTTAGGGTATTTTAGTGGCTTTGCAGACATGCATCTAATAAAATTGGTTGTTTGCCCCACCAAGATTTCAATGCTAAAATCGCGACTGTGAAAGAGTGATATAATTCCCCAGAGGGCGGTGGTTAATTCTCTCCAGAGTAAAGTTTGGTTTTTCAACACTAAGACGAGGTGACAAACGGCAGGGTAAATACCTTCACAGACACAAACGGCAGGGTAAATACCCTCACAGACACAAACGGCAGGGTAAATACCTTCACAGACACAAACGGCAGGGTAAATACCTTCACAGACACAAACGTCAGGGTAAATACCCTCACAGACACAAACGGCAGGGTAAATACCTTCACAGACACAAACGGCAGGGTAAATACCTTCACAGACACAAACGGCAGGGTAAATACCTTCACAGACACAAACGGCAGGGTAAATACCTTCAAAGACACAAACGGCAGGGTACATACCTTCACAGACACAAACGGCAGGGTAAATACCCTCACAGACACAAACAGCACTTGTGGGGTCCGACAAGACCAAGTGTTACACTTCATTGCTTCAAGTCAATCATTCTCAAATTATAATTGCAACCAGGAGCTCATTACACATCTAAGTGTGTGTGTGTGTGTGTGTGTGTGTGTGTGTGTGTGTGTGTGTGTGTGTGTGTGTGTGTGTGTGTGTGTGTGTGTGTGTGTGTGTGTGTGTGTGTGTGTGTGTGTGTGTTTGAAGGGGTAGTTGGGGCCATGCTGTATTAAGGTTGAGGGCAGAAATGCACACAGAGGGACAATGAGTCTGTCTCGGTTTGACTAAACTTTGAATTCAGGGCAGTTTTCTCTTTGAGGTGGTCTTTCCTGCTTCTGAACAACGCTAATCAGCCATGAAGAGAACACGCTCGCACAGCGGTCGACCGGGCATCGCTGCTGATGTTTCCCTCAGAGTTGAAGTGGAGGGAGTGGTACTACTGATTAGAATAGCCACAGGCTAACACAACAAGGCATCAAGGTACAACAAATAAAGAACAGGGTAAACACATTCAACTGGTTCTAAGATGAGGAGTGCAATTAAAATATAGTCCTTTTGATGGTTTGGTTGTAGTCAAATGAGAATATATGGTTCATTTCCCTGAAAGAGTGTCACAACTTGGGCTGAATGATGCTTTGGTATTATGATGTCCAACATCAGAAATAGTATTACTGACATGGATGGAGAAGTGAGATGAGGAAGTAGAGAGAGAGACAGAGAGAAGGAGAGAAAGACAGAGAGAGAGGTAGAGAGAGAGAGACCTAGAAAGAAAGGTGGAGGGCGAGAGAAATGAGAGACAGCCAGAGAGCGAGAAAGCGAAAGAGAGACGGTCAGAGAGAGGGGGATAGAGGCATACAGGGATAGAGAGAGGAAGTGGGGGCAGGGGAGGCGGGGGAGGCAGGGGAGGCTGGGCTGGGAGAGGCATAGACAGTTGAGTCATATTTCAGGCCTGATTGGAACTGACAAAGTGTTATTGGAGGACTCAGTCCCCACAGCATTGTTTGCTTTAGAAAGTCAGGGCCCGATTTGTTATGACTGAACAACATTAGTGAGATCGGAAGTATGGACAGTCTGGGGAGCACGGCATGTCTGTCTGCACATAGAGAAAGGGGAAGAGGGGAGAGGGGTGCAGAGGACAGAGACCAAGTTTGAAGGGAGGACAGAGAGATACATTGAGGGAGGGAAGTATAGAGATGCATTCATCTCTCAATTCAACAGAAGCAATGTTTTTCCTCTACTAGAGAGACACATTTGTTTGTCTCTCAGTATAGTAGTAGAAAACAGAAGAATGATGTTTGGGTAACTATGTGACAGCAGGGACTATATCACATCCTGGACATCTGGGAATCACAGACTGCTACCTAAGGGAGTTGTTCCCCAGGAGAGCAGTTTTAGAACATACAGTACTAGGAGGTATCCCATATAGCTGAAGCTCAGAGGAAAACAACAGCAGGTAGAAGCTTGGTAGTAGTCACTAACGCTTGGCACTATACATCTTTTATGGCCGGACTCATAGGAGGCTCAGGTCATTGATAGGTAACTCTGACGTGGCTTAATTGAATAGCCAACGGAAGCAACTGTGAACACAATTAATTGGCGTTAAAACATGTTGCATTCAACATTAGGCGTTGTAGCGAATGTTGCGTTGAGAAACACAATGGCTACCAGAGCAGGGCGCTGTCTATCAAGGCTCCTCTAGCACATGTTTTTGTAGTTAATGGACAGTGTTGGGAAGCTAAGCCCACTGTATTTGACTAACCTCACTCTGACCCCTCACACCAACACTGAAACAGAACAAAGAGAGACAGGGGAAAGAGGGAGAGAGGAAGGAGGGGAGGATGGGAGGAGAGGGAGTGGCACTGGGCGGTATTTTGACCTGATGAGTAGCGGTACCATAGGCTGGGGTAGCAACAGTATTTTGTGTGGGGTTTGGTTGGCAAACCATGTCCACATAGTGCTACGGCATGGACAGCACAAATCAGCTGACTGGTTCATAGGTTCATTTAGCTGGGCTGTGATACTCTGTTCTGTATGGGCAGGGAGACCCTCATTTAACTCGGATAACAGATGGAGAGGGCCCAACAGCACTGTGCTTTACATGTGGGAGAGAGAGAGAGAAAGAGAGAGAGAGGGAGAGGGAGAGGGAGAGGGAGAGAGAGAGAGAGAATTCCCACTACTGATACTACTATTATTATTGCTGTTGGTCTGTATGTGTACTTTGACAATGTACGTAAAAGAAATATAGACAGATTAAAGGTGAGAGGTAGATAGAGAGAGAGAGGGAGAGAGAGAGAGAGAGAGAGAGAGAGAGGTAGAGAGAGATGGATAAAGGAAAAGAGACAGGGGGAGCTGAGGGGAGACAGTAAAGAGAAAGTGAGAGAGAGAGATAGTGAACGCTCCACTTTGGATCATGCTGGCAGTTGTATTGCACCTTGGCTCTGGCATAGTGCAAAGCCCTTTCTGCGGGTGGAGGAGAAATCCAGCGGGCCTGGAGCAGGGAGACAGCCAGGAACAGCGATGCCTGACGGATCTCACAGAAAGAGAAGTGAGGAAGGCAACGAGGTGAGGACACAGAGCGGCACACAGCCCAGAGAGAGAGGAGGGAAGAGAGGAGGGGGAGAAGAAGAGATAGAGAGAGAAAGAGAGAGAGAGAGAGAGAGAAGGGGGAGAAGAAGAGATAGAGAGGGAGAGAGAGAGAGAGAGAGAGAGAGAGTGAGAGAGAGAGAGAGAAGGGGGAGAAGAAGAGATAGAGAGGGAGAGAGAGAGAGAGAGAGAGAGAGAGAGAAGGGGCAGAAGAAGAGATAGAGAGAGAGAGAGAGAGAGAGAGAGAGAGAGAGAGAGAGAGAGAGAGAGAGTGAGCTCAGAACGACGGACTGCTGTGTACTAATATAAAACCATAGGACCACATAACAAAATTGTAGATATGACACCGTACATGTATTTCTGGAACATTATATTGTCATTGCATTGTGCCTCAATTGAGTTAACGTCTAATATCTGAAGTGCTCTGCAGTTCAGCATAAATGGCCATGCTCTACCATGACAATGTTATGTCAACTTTAGATTATGTGTGAAGGGTTCAAACAGTGTCATTCCATACACCAGGGTCATAAGACAACAGTCATCTTAAACACCTCCCACAGGAATCCCTTCATATCCGCCTATCCCCCTGTTTTTCCTAGTGCGTCTATGGGCGGGGTCTGCTTACAGAGGAGATAAGTAAAATTAACCCCTGAATAGGTTCCCTGGCCGGGTCACGGGGTCGTGGCGGGGTCTGCGTGGAGGTGGAGTGATCTGGAGGTGATTAGGCTAATGTAATTAGGGGTGATACGACACGCTAGCCAGCCCAGGTGTGAGGAGCCCAGGAGCCCCTTATCGCTGGCTGAGCACGGAGCACAGCCTGATGAGTTTTTAAGGACAAACAGAGGATGGAGGAGGGAGGAAAGGAGGAGAAGAGAGGTGAGGAGGGGAAGGAAGTGCTGCTGAGTCTGGTTCTCACTCGCAACACTGTCCCATAGTGCTTTTGGCCAGGCCCAGAGTGAGACATACAGGACAGTATGAGAGATCCTTGTGTGTCTTGGTCATGTTACAAGGAGGGTGCCATTACTTACTGTAAGTAAGGCACAACCCACCCCCCTCACCATTTTATTTGTTGTTATCTGCAGTGTTGGGGAGTAGTGAACTACATGTAGTTCAACTAGTAATTTAACTTAAATTTGCAGTAGCTTGGTGTTAGTTTAACTCAATTCAAATGTTGGTAGTTTTTTTCATTAGTTTTTTGCTCTGTAGCGGTGTAGCTAGGAACTCCACAATACTTTTTTTCAACAATAATTAACATACATGTGTGAAGTAGGCAAGAATTTCCATTCTTTTTCTGTATCAGACCTGCCTAATCCTCACTGAAACAGTTTGTGGCCCTTTACACTCATACCCGTATACCCTCCCGGGAATTAGGCAACTTTTGCACATTTGTTGTCATCTGAGTGAAGGAAATGCTGTAAAATGAGAGGACCCGATGTATTTTAAAAGATGAAACATTGAGGATTATAATAAATACCACTTTGACGTGAAGGAGTGTAGTCTGGCCCAGGAGTGTGAAGGTGAACAGAAAGGCTCTGGAGCAACGAACCACCCTTGCTGTCTCTGCCTGGCCGGTTCCCCTCTTTCCACTGGGATTCTCTGCCTCTAACCCTATTACAGGGGCTGAGTCACTGGCTTACTGGGGCTCTTTCATATCGTCCCTAGGAGGGGTGCGTCACTTGAGTGGGTTGAGTCACTGATGTGATCTTCCTGTCTGGGTTGGCTCCCCCCCTTAGGTTGTGCCGTTGCGGAGATCGTTGTGGGCTATACTCGGTCTTGTCTCAGGATGCTAAGTTGGTGGTTGAAGAAATCCCTCTAGTGGTGTGGGGGCTGTGCTTTGGCAAAGTGGGTGGGGTTATATCCTTCCTGTTTGGCCCTGTCCGGGGGTGTCATCGGATGGGGCCACAGTGTCTCCTGACCCCTCCTGTCTCAGCCTCCAGTATTTATGCTGCAGTAGTTTATGTGTCGGGGGGCTAGGGTCAGTTTGTTATATCTGGAGTACCTCTCCTGTCCTATCCGGTGTCCTGTGTGAATTTAAGTGTGCTCTCTCTAATTCTCTCTTTCTTTCTCTCTCTCGGAGGACCTGAGCCCTAGGACCATGCCTCAGGACTACCTGGCATGATGACTCCTTGCTGTCCCCAGTCCGCCTGGCCGTGCTGCTGCTCCAGTTTCAACTGTTCTGCCTGTGATTATTATTATTTGACCATGCTGGTCATTTATGAACATTTGAACATCTTAGGCATGTTCTGTTATAATCTCCACCCGGCACAGCCAGAAGAGGACTGGCCACCTCACATAGCCTGGTTCCTCTCTAGGTTTCTCCTAGGTTTTGGCATTTCTAGGGAGTTTTTCCTAGCCACCGTGCTTCTACACCTGCATTGCTTGCTGTTTGGGGTTTTCGGTTGAGTTTCTGTACAGCACTTTGAGATATCAGCTGATGTGAGAATGGCTATATAAATACATTTGATTTGATTTGATTTGATTTGATGCCATACAAGCAAGCCAAACACCCGTGAGTCCAAATGTGCACTTCACATCTCCAAATCATAAAACTCATGTCATATACTGTGTCAAAGTTTATGACATGTTGTCGTACCCTGGGTTGTTCTGAACAGAATGAGCCTCTGTTTGTTTAATGTGAAGAAAATGAACTGCAGCACACACACTGACTCCTGAGTGCATGCACTTAGGAGCCACAACTCCTCTCTTTGCCCACCAACAGTACCATCTGTTTCTCTGAATTGCCTTGTGAAAGCCTAACACTGTAAGATGGTATATTACAACTAGCTAGCCATGTTGACAATAGAATTAGCGAACAAAACAACTACAACTGTGCTTGCTCTAGTTCCCCAATGGCACAGCTAGGAAAACGTCTCTATAACCAGTGGCGACCCGTCATTCAGAGCCCCACTTGTTTTGAGCTCCTCATTGGTCATTGGACATAAACACTACACAACATTACAGTTGGAAATTCAACAATGAGAGGTTTGGGAAGGAATCAGTGGCTAACTGTGAGTTCAAGACAACTGGGAAGTCAGGGAAAACGAGCTACGACTGAGAAAATACATTTTGAACGGTCATTCAACTCCGAGTTGTAAATACGGCATCTTTCTCTTTGATGACATAATTTTCCCACGATGGACCGCCGCGCCACTTCCTGTTCACCACCATGTGAGTCCAAAGATGTCTTATGCTGCTTCATAAATTATGTAGGATGCCATAGACTATACTGTAGCTAATAAAGTAATACCAAGTGTATTACTAAGTATTATAAGCTCTTAGTAGCCCATGTGCATCACCCTAATAATTTGGGTCTATTTTCACCAACGCGGTATTGTAAACACATCGTTCGTGGCCGGTGTGGCCTTGTTTGCCTACCACCTGTTTAAGAGAAATGTATTCATTGAATATTGTAAGAGCTTTCATCGTCTGTTTTTATGTAAGAACGGCCCATGTTCTGAATTCTGTCACTGTACATTTAAAAAGTGGTAAACAAATAGTTATATTGACTACATCCATCGTCTCTCGCTCGTTAATGTCTTAATCTAAATTACGGATTGCCTCTTATCCGCTTGTCGTCCCCTTATGCCATAGTTTGTACATCTCAATTATCAGTAGAAACCACATTAGTTTAAGCAAGTCAGCCATATCAGCTATGTTTTTTTAAAGCCAGTAAATGAGGCTGAATGAACTGTTTCACTGCCAGACAAGGCTCCGCTGATAGCCAGATGTAGCAGTGGTAAGGTGTTGGGACTGCTGTTGGGACAGCTTTATGTAGGTCCTAACAGTTTGTGGGCACCGTTTGTCACTGTTGTAATTAATGTATTGTTTAGTGTAGTGTTGTGGTTTGGCTGACAGGCATCCCACATTTGTTTTGTTTGCCCCACCAAGATTTACATGCTAAAATTGCCACTGTCTATAACAATGGCTCCCCTATTTTGTTCTTTGACAGAACTTCTTGTACAGTTATTTGCACTACAGATTCACAGCCTACTATAGCAACCGATGCCAGCCCAGACAGAAACAACAACTCTGTCTCTTTGTGTTCCAGGCTGGACTAGGCTCATAACAGAGGACAAATAGAGGACCAGGACTGATGTCTTTCTGACCTTTGACCCTGGGCAGAGGTCCAGCCAATCCCGTGAAGTGGAGTCCCAGGCGGATGGATCGTGTTGGTTCTGGCTACAGACGCCAGCTGTGATGTATGTTTTCCTGGAGCCAGAGAGAAGGAAGTCAGGGCTTTTTAAATATTTCAGATATCATTTATTTTTAATATATGGGATTTCGGTTTGTCTGCACGAAACAGACTCCTGGAGAAGCAATCCTTTCCCTCATGCTTTATGGCTAACATCCATCTAGGGCTGCAGGTAAAGTCAATGTCTGCATGTTTATTTCAAATATTGAGGAAATATATTATGTATTTTATATGTTTACCGAAATGTATCTTACATGCAAAGCAACAGTAAAGTTTAGGTTAAGGGTCAAACACAGGCTCAAAGCACATACCGACCAAACATGTAGTCATACACACACACATTCACGCTAGCATGTACGCACGCACACACTCTCACACACACTTCCTGTATATTGTAAGCAAAGATAGATGGTGGGAAGCAAATGCCAGATCTCTGATTAACAGGACAAGAATCTAAATATGATTATGTTCTGTTTATTATGATAATAACTGAGATACAGATCATTAATATCTCAATGATCTTTTTTCCCCTTCATAAGCATGGGTGATCTAATGCTGTTACTGTGATCAATTGCATGTTTATACAACGGAGGGTCTAATCCTGGATGCTGATTGGTTAAAACCACATTCCAGCCGGTGTCTATTCCACAAGTTACCACCGGCTAAATCTATGACGTTGAAATGCCCATTTACTCTGGTCCGTCTCACTGTGTAATTCACAAACTCAATAACTCGATAACAATGAGGGACATCCATTAGTTGTGTGCGTGTGTGAGTTTATAGTGTGTATTTCTGCTTAAGGGCGTCCTGTCAACGGGACAGTTGTAAATCATGCAGCATCTTGTGTCACGAATGTCGGTACATATAAGTGTCTTATATCGGCTGAAAGCTTAAACTGAAACTTAAATTGAAAGCTTATAACTGCGCTCTCCAATTTACAGTATCTATTATTGCAAAAAAAGGTTTGACAAATTCACCTCTGAAGGTGAAATGTGTACTTACATTCTGAAATCTTGCTCTGATTTATCATCCAAAGGGTCCCAGAGATAACATGAAGTGTTGTTTTGTAAGATGAAATCCTTTTTCATATCCTAAAAAGGTCCGTATAGCACGCACGATCGATTTTGTATTTCCACTCTTGTATTTAAATTTACAAAGAAAGGAATCTGTGAAAATCTCACCCTAAACGTTGTTTCAACTAGTCAAATCACTTTCGTATGTATTCCTCAGAGATCCTAGAACATAACCAGACTTCACTAAATCATTAAGGGTGTAGTATATCCTATTGGACACCATATTTGGTCAGAGAGCGACGCCTTCATGGCACACCGATGACGCGGGCGGTCTTAACTTGAACGACTCTAACTTTGCCAAATAAGCACCAATAAGGGTCAAACAAAGCTAGCTAGATAGCTAATGAGCTGGGCTTTACGGGAGTACCCATAAACCCTGTATCTGTTGTAAAATGTAGCTACTAACCTTGTGCGACAGCATGCATTTTCCTTTTGGACAAAAATTATAAGAATATTCAGAGTACTGAAGTTATGAAAATTGATGGTTTGGGAATGTTGAACTTGTAATATGGCTACTAATACGGGAAAAGCTAAATCAAAGCCCAAGTATACAGATTTGACGACATTCTTGCAGAAAAATGTAATATGAATGCAAATGTCTCCACAATTTGCCCAAATGTACCAAATCAAATCAAATCAAATTTATTTATATAGCCCTTCGTACATCAGCTGATATCTCAAAGTGCTGTACATAAACACAGCCTAAAACCCCAAACAGCAAGCAATGCAGGTGTAGAAGCACGGTGGCTAGGAAAAACTCCCTAGAAAGGCCAAAACCTAGGAAGAAACCTAGAGAGGAACCAGGCTATGTGGGGTGGCCAGTCCTCTTCTGGCTGTGCCGGGTGGAGATTATAACAGAACATGGCCAAGATGTTCAAATGTTCATAAATGACCAGCATGGTCGAATAATAATAAGGCAGAACAGTTGAAACTGGAGCAGCAGCACAGCCAGGTGGACTGGGGACAGCAAGGAGTCATCATGTCAGGTAGTCCTGGGGCATGGTCCTAGGGCTCAGGTCCTCCGAGAGAGAGAAAGAGAGAAGGAGAGAATTAGAGAACGCACACTTAGATTCACACAGGACACCGAATAGGACAGGAGAAGTACTCCAGATATAACAAACTGACCCTAGCCCCCCGACACATAAACTACTGCAGCATAAATACTGGTGGCTGAGACAGGAGGGGTCAGGAGACACTGTGGCCCCATCCGAGGACACCCCCGGACAGGGCCAAACAGGAAGGATATAACCCCACCCACTTTGCCAAAGCACAGCCCCCACAACACTAGAGGGATATCTTCAACCACCAACTTACCATCCTGAGACAAGGCTGAGTATAGCCCACAAAGACCTCCGCCACGGCACAACCCAAGGGGGGGGCGCCAACCCAGACAGGATGACCACATCAGTGACTCAGCCCACTCAGGTGACGCACCCCCTCCAGGGACGGCATGAGAGAGCCCCAGTAAAGCCAGTGACTCAGCCCCTGAATAGGGTTAGAGGCAGAGAATCCCAGTGGAAAGAGAGGAACCGGCCAGGCAGAGACAGCAAGGGCGGTTCGTTGCTCCAGAGCCTTTCCGTTCACCCTCCCACTCCTGGGCCAGACTACACTCAATCATATGACCCACTGAAGAGATGAGTCTTCAGTAGAGACTTAAAGGTTGAGACCGAGTTTGCGTCTCTGACATGGGTAGGCAGACCGTTCCATAAAAATGGAGCTCTATAGGAGAAAGCCCTGCCTCCAGCTGTTTGCTTAAAAATTCTAGGGACAATTAGGAGGCCTGCGTCTTGTGACCGTAGCGTACGTGTAGGTATGTACGGCAGGACTAAATCAGAGAGATAGGTAGGAGCAAGCCCATGTAATGCTTTGTAGGTTAGCAGTAAAACCTTGAAATCAGCCCTTGCTTTGACAGGAAGCCAGTGTAGAGAGGCTAGCACTGGAGTAATATGATCAAATTTTTTGGTTCTAGTCAGGATTCTAGCAGCCGTATTTAGCACTAACTGAAGTTTATTTAGTGCTTTATCCGGGTAGCCGGAAAGTAGAGCATTGCAGTAGTCTAACCTGGAAGTGACAAAAACATGGATTAATTTTTCTGCATCATTTTTGGACAGAAAGTTTCTGATTTTTGCAATGTTACGTAGATGGAAAAAAGCTGTCCTTGAAATGGTCTTGATATGTTCTTCAAAAGAGAGATCAGGGTCCAGAGTAACGCCGAGGTCCTTCACAGTTTTATTTGAGACGACTGTACAACCATTAAGATTAATTGTCAGATTCAACAGAAGATCTCTTTGTTTCTTGGGACCTAGAACAAGCATCTCTGTTTTGTCCGAGTTTAAAAGTAGAAAGTTTGCAGCCATCCACTTCCTTATGTCTGAAACACATTCTTCTAGCAAGGGCAATTTTGGGGCTTCACCATGTTTAATTGAAATGTACAGCTGTGTGTCATCCGCATAGCAGTGAAAGTTAACATTATGTTTTCGAATGACATCCCCAAGAGGTAAAATATATAGTGAAAACAATAGTGGTCCTAAAACGGAACCTTGAGGAACACCGAAATTTACAGTTGATTTGTCAGAGGACAAACCATTCACAGAGACAAACTGATATCTTTCCGACAGATAAGATCTAAACCAGGCCAGAACTTGTCCGTGTAGACCAATTTGGGTTTCCAATCTCTCCAAAAGAATGTGGTGATCGATGGTATCAAAAGCAGCACTAAGGTCTAGGAGCACGAGGACAGATGCAGAGCCTCGGTCCGATGCCATTAAAATGTCATTTACCACCTTCACAAGTGCCGTCTCAGTGCTATGATGGGGTCTAAAACCAGACTGAAGCATTTCGTATACATTGTTTGTCTTCAGGAAGGCAGTGAGTTGTTGCGCAACAGCCTTTTCTAAAATTTTTGAGAGGAATGGAAGATTCGATATAGGCCGATAGTTTTTTATATTTTCTGGGTCAAGGTTTGGCTTTTTCAAGAGAGGCTTTATTACTGCCACTTTTAGTGAGTTTGGTACACATCCGGTGGATAGAGAGCCGTTTATTATGTTCAACATAGGAGGGCCAAGCACAGGAAGCAGCTCTTTCAGTAGTTTAGTTGGAATAGGGTCCAGTATGCAGCTTGAAGGTTTAGAGGCCATGATTATTTTCATCATTGTGTCAAGAGATATAGTACTAAAACACTTGAGCGTCTCTCTTGATCCTAGGTCCTGGCAGAGTTGTGCAGACTCAGGACAACTGAGCTTTGAAGGAATACGCAGATTTAAGGAGGAGTCCGTAATTTGCTTTCTAATAATCATAATCTTTTCCTCAAAGAAGTTCATGAATTTATCACTGCTAAAGTGAAAGTCATCCTCTCTTGGGGAATGCTGCTTTTTAGTTAGCTTTGCGACAGTATCAAAAAGGAATTTCGGATTGTTCTTATTTTCCTCAATTAAGTTAGAAAAATAGGATGATCGAGCAGCAGTAAGGGCTCTTCGGTACTGCACAGTACTGTCTTTCCAAGCTAGTCAGAAGACTTCCAGTTTGGTGTGGCGCCATTTCCGTTCCAATTTTCTGGAAGCTTGCTTCAGAGCTCGGGTATTTTCTGTGTACCAGGGAGCTAGTTTCTTATGAGAAATGTTTTTAGTTTTTAGGGGTGCAACTGCATCTAGGGTATTGCGCAAGGTTAAGTTGAGTTCCTCAGTTAAGTGGTTAACTGATTTTTGTCCTCTGGCGTCCTTGGGTAGACAGAGGGAATCTGGAAGGACATCAAGGAATCTTTGTGTTGTCTGTGAATTTATAGCACGACTTTTGATGATCCTTGGTTGGGGTCTGAGCAGATTATTTGTTGCAATTGCAAACGTAATAAAATGGTGGTCCGATAGTCCAGGATTATGAGGAAAAACATTAAGATCCACAACATTTATTCCATGGGACAAAACTAGGTCCAGCGTATGACTGTGACAGTGAGTGGGTCCAGAGACATGTTGGACAAAACCCACTGAGTCGATGATGGCTCCGAAAGCCTTTTGGAGTGGGTCTGTGGACTTTTCCATGTGAATATTAAAGTCACCAAAGATTAGAATATTATCCGCTATGACTACAAGGTCCGATAGGAATTCAGGGAACTCAGTGAGGAACGCTGTATATGGCCCAGGAGGCCTGTAAACAGTAGCTATAAAAAGTGATTGAGTAGGCTGCATAGATTTCATGACTAGAAGCTCAAAAGACGAAAACGTCATTTTTTTTTTTGTAAATTGAAATTTGCTATCGTAAATGTTAGCAACACCTCCGCCTTTGCGGGATGCATGGGGGATATGGTCACTAGTGTAGCCAGGAGGTGAGGCCTCATTTAACACAGTAAATTCATCAGGCTTAAGCCATGTTTCAGTCAGGCCAATCACATCAAGATTATGATCAGTGATTAGTTCATTGACTATAATTGCCTTTGAAGTAAGGGATCTAACATTAAGTAGCCCTATTTTGAGATGTGAGGTATCATGATCTCTTTCAATAATGACAGGAATGGAGGTGGTCTTTATCCTAGTGCGATTGCTAAGGCGAACACCGCCATGTTTAGTTTTGCCCAACCCAGGTCGAGGCACAGACACGGTCTCAATGGTGATAGCTGAGCTGACTACACTGACTGTGCTAGTGGCAGACTCCACTATGCTGGCAGGCTGGCTAACAGCCTGCTGCCTGGCCTGCACCCTATTTCATTGTGGAGCTAGAGGAGTTAGAGCCCTATCTATGTTGGTAGATAAAATGAGAGCACCCCTCCAGCTAGGATGGAGTCCGTCACTCCTCAGCAGGTCAGGCTTGGTCCTGTTTGTGGGTGAGTCCCAGAAAGAGGGCCAATTATCTACAAATTCTATCTTTTGGGAGGGGCAGAAAACAGTTTTCAACCAGCGATTGAGTTGTGAGACTCTGCTGTAGAGCTCATCACTCCCCCTAACTGGGAGGGGGCCAGAGAGAATTACTCGATGCCGACACATCTTTCTAGCTGATTTACACGCAGAAGCTATGTTGCGCTTGGTGATCTCTGACTGTTTCATCCTAACATCGTTGGTGCCGACGTGGATAACAATATCTCTATACTCTCTACACTCGCCAGTTTTAGCTTTAGCCAGCACCATCTTCAGATTAGCCTTAACGTCGGTAGCCCTGCCCCCTGGTAAACAGTGTATGATCGCTGGATGATTCTCAAGTCTAATACTGCGGGTAATGGAGTCGCCAATGACTAGAGTTTTCAATTTGTCAGAGCTAATGGTGGGAAGCTTCGGCGTCTCAGACCCCGTAACGGGAGGAGTAGAGACCAGAGAAGACTCGGCCTCTGACTCCGACCCGCTGCTTAATGGGGAAAACCGGTTGAAAGTTTCTGTCGGCTGAATGAGCGACACCGGTTGAGCCTGGTGGTACCTGGTTGACTTCACACTAAATGTCATGTAGTTCGCTCATACTTATAAGTTATCTGTCAGAAACATTGCACATACACTACTGCCATCTTGTGGACACCATTGGAATTACAACCAGAGTGATGGCTGGAACCGGGACCTTTCTGTTGCATTTCAAAAATGGTGGTAGAAAAAAAACGGTTGTTTTTTTCTTTGTATTTTCTTCTACCAGATCTATTGTGTTACATTCTCCTACATTCAATTCACATTTCCACACACTTCAAAGTGTTTCCTTTCAAGTGGTACCAAGAATATGCATGTCCTTGTTTCAGGGACTGAGCTACCGGCAATTTGATTTGGGTGTGTCATTTTAGGAGGAAATTGAAAAAAAGGGGGTTATCCCTTTAAGGTCAAAGCACAAATGAGGCCTGAGACAAGGGCAACCCAGCTGAAGCAGGTGTCTGTGAGATAGGTATAGACTTTCTCTCTGCTCATCTGCCCCAACATAGAGCGGGCTTTGTGGCAAACAAAGTGATACCTCAACAATACCCCTGCAAGCATCAGCCATAGGTCCTCTGTGAATTCATTACCTGCAAAGGACTGTGGTAGTGACCCAGGAGTTGCACAGTATAACCACCTAATTGTACAGTTGAAGTCGGAAGTTTACATACACTTTAGCCACCTACATTTAAACTCTGTTTTCTTTTTTTTCTCTTTTTTTTTTTTTTACAATTCCTGACATTTAATCCTAGTAAACATTCCCTGTCTTAGGTCAGTTAGGATCACCACTTAATTTTAAGAATGTGAAATGTCAGACCAGTAGAGAGAGAATTATGATGGCCACTCCAATACCTTGATTTTGTTGTCCTTAAGCCATTTGCCACAACTTTGGAAGTATGCTTGGGGCCTTTGTCCATTTGGAAGACCCATTTCTGACCAAGCTCTAACTTCCTGACTGATGTCTTGAGATATTGCTTCAATATATCCACATAATTTTTCCTCCTCATGATGCCATCTATTTTGTGAAGAGAACCAGTCCAACCTGCAGCAAAGCACCCCCACAACATGATGCTGCCATCCCTGTGCTTCATGTTTGGGATGGTGTTCTTTGGCTTGCAAGCCTCCACCTTTTTCCTCCAAACATAACGATGGTCATTATGGCCAAACAGTTATATTTTTGTTTCATCAGACCAGAGGATATTTCTCCAAAAAGTACAATCTTTGTCCCCATATGCAGCTGCAAACCGTAGTCTGGCTTTTTTATGGCGGTTTTGGAGCAGTGGCTTCTTCCTTGCTGAGCGGCCTTTCAGGTTATGTTGATATAGGACTTGTTTTACTGTGGATGTTGATACTTCTGTACCTGTTTCCACCAGCATCTTCACAAAGTCCTTTGCTGTCTGGGATTGACTTGCACTTTTCGCACCGAAGTACATTCATCTCTAGGAGACAGAACACGTCTCCTTCCTGAGAGATATGACGGCTGCGTGGTCCCATGGTATTTATACCTGCGTACTATTGTTTGTATAGATGAACGTTGTACCTTCAGGCGTTTGGAAATTGCTCCCAAGGATGAACCAGACTTGTGGAGGTCTACAATTTATTTTCTTAGGTCTTGGCTGATTTCTTTTGATTTTCCCATGATGTCAAGCAAAGAGGCACTGAGTTTGAAGCTAGGCCTTGAAATACATCCACAGGTACACCTCCAATTGATTCAGGCCCCATCAAGGGTTGTAATGCACCCTCATAACATGTCAAGGATCCGAGTGAGCTGTCCTGTAAGTAGAGAGATGGGTCAAGGCTCGAGAGAACACTGCCTTGCACATCCATACAGAGAGAAAGAGACTGAACATCCATCTCCAGGCCTGTCCTCTCAAGAATGGATCTACAAAGCAGGGCCTGTTGTAACACCTGTTGCAGAGAGAGAGGAACCTTCTCCAGGACCCCGGGGCCCCAGGGCTCAGGGGCCACACCTGGGGCTTCCTGAGCCCAAACCCAGGGGCCAACGGGCCCTTTGTCTCCACGCCGACCACACCGCTCGGATTCCCCGCCTCCACACACGGTCCAGTAAGAGAATCCCTTAACTACATGGGGTCCAAGCAATGGTCATGACTGCAAGTGTGTAGGGATGATTTTGTGTGTGTATGTGTGTGTGTGTGTGTGTGTGTGTGTGTGTGTGTGTGTGTGTGTGTGTGTGTGTGCGCGCATGGATCCCCGCTCTTAATTGAGCGACAAGGTCGGACATCCACACGCTGCAGGTGAGTGGAGCTGAATGGAGCACCTGCATCATTGTCAGTGTAGCCCCGCCCCAACCTCTCACCTACGACCCCTGACCTGTAACTGTAAACCTACATAGAGGGGAGACCTACTGAAGACTGCGGGGAGGCGCAACATAGATTCACACAGAGAACGCCTCTTCATCTTCTTCCCCAGTCCCCTTGGGGTATAGCATCTGTCAACCTCCTCTGCTGTATAGCTGTTTATTCCACTGATGGAAACCGCAACACTTCCTTTGTGAACAAACAATGGCTCATGCAACTCAGGCCTACTCTGAAACAAAGGGCCCAGCATGAAGACAATGGAGCGCGGCAGCTTCAAACAGCACAACCACGGAACCACGGCCTCTGCTTCAGTCCCAACCCCAGCTCCACAGCTCCCCAGCCCCCAGCTGCCAATCACATTAGCCTGACGAGCCTGAATGTCCCACTCACGACGTGACCTGGAGTTTTATGTTATATTGTACTCTGTTCGTTTGGAGCGAAGACCCTGAGTAGGTCATTAGCGAGGTAAAACTTTCAACAGTCCCCTGCCCAGCCCGGGCTGGCCCTTTAGGAGCTGAATTATTGCTGGCCTTAATGTTATTATGGGACTGTTTTTTAAAGGGGCGGGCGAGCCGGGGGAGTAATCCGCCTGTCAGCACTCCCATTAATGGACTAATTGGCCTCTTCTCTCCAAGTCAAAATGTAGGCCCCCATCGTCACAAAAAAGCAAAAACTCTTCGGAGCCCTTCTCACTCAAGAACTGGCGAGCAGAACTGCACGCCGTCGCCGCGGCAAAGTGAAGCAGTCACCGTCAAAAGTACAACCTCGCATTTTACTGCAGTGTTGTCTTTCTGTGTGCATTTCTTTCTTGTTCTCTTTTTGTCATCTGTGGCAGAACCTCATTGGGGAGTTGAGCATTTCTAACCTCCTGAAGGAGGTCAAGAAGGAGGCTAACTACAAGAAAGAGGGAGAGAAAGAGAGGGGATTACTGGAAATTAAGGAGAGAACACAAATATTGGACATAACTAATTAGATGGGAAATAAGACCTGCCCTCTGAAACCACTAATATACTGTATATAGAAGGACACCCTAAAACAGTTTTTCCTACTCTTTCACAAACTGGTTTATTTGACCACACCTTCCCAACTGGCCAGCAGCAGGATGAGATCATAGTTAGTTTTAGTGTTCAGACAAAACTGAAGCAGGCTTGAGTGAGGGGGACGAACAGAGAGTGACTGAGGTCTCCTCTCCGATCACAGCCACAGTCTATTGTACCAGCAGGCCATTCATCACTGCTCTGGGTAGTTATCACACCACACCGCTCTCTCTACTAACTCAGCACTCTCACAGTACACCCGCTCACCGTACAACAATCTCTGTAGTCCACCATTGGAGAAGCAACACCTGCTTGTTACCATTAACACCAACATGGTGACACACTAAACGGGCAATAAAGTTAACGTGTCAATAACACACTCAACACTCACTGTTAAACTCTACAAAAGCACTCAACATGTCGGACCGCTATGCGTTCATGCAGGCACATGTGAGTGTGTGTATCCCTGTGTGTGGAGCAAGTAGAGGTCAGCCCCAGTGTGAACAGAGATACCAGCAGACTGGGGGTTAGACTGGGGGGTTAGATTGGCGGTTAGACTGGGGGTTAGGGAGCTAAACGAAGATATTATTCTAGTGTGAAACAAAGCAGGTGGACACAGTTATTCTATCATTTCCTAAACGTAATTAAATCAGCAATGAAAAGAGAGGGAGAAAGAGAGAGAGAGAGAGAGAGAGAGAGAGAGAGAGATAGAGAGAATGAAAAAAAAGAGAGAAGGTGAGAAGGGGCCCTATCACTGCAGCCATCTACATATGTGTCTCCCCAGTAGTTTAATTTCCAATTTACCCCCTTCAAAGGGATAAACTGCTAAATCCCCCCCACCCACCCACCATCCCACACACTCCTAGATCAGCCAGGATTGGGGTTTAGGTGTGGGAGGAGGAGGGGTGAGGCGAGGCTGGCAGCTTAGAGAGGTGCACTCCGCTCCCCATGGTGTGTGCGACCTCTGTGAGGGAGAGGTGAGGAGGGGTGAGGGAGGGGGTGAGGGGAGCTCATGTGTTAGTGTAACTGAAGCTGTCACAGAGCTCTGGGGTCACCTCCCCAAAGCACGCCGGCTGTCTCTTTTAATAGACTAAACACATATGTCTGTCTGCGCACCACCACCACTCCACAATGGAGGGATGAAGAGCAAGAGAGAGAAAGGATGGGGAGGAGGAGAGAGGGAGGGGGTGACTTCATATTTGGCTCGTCACAAATGACAATTTTGAATGGCTTAATGGAAATTGACAATAACTTGAGACGAAGGACATTAGGCCCCTCTCTTCGCCTGTTTGGGTCAACGATAGCTTGAGTTACACTATTGGTTTTAATTGAAGGGAATCTAATAAGTATAGATTAGATTTGATTAAATTCAAATCAAATTGGAACAGCATCACCCTTATTATTATCAACAGTTTGAAAGTGAAATACTACTGTACATCAAGTAAAATCTAATTAAAAGGTTAAAGGTTAACCAAACCAACCATTTCCATGATGTATGACACTAAAGTGAGAGAAAGTGTAGGTGAAGGAAAGTTGATCCTCAGTAGAGACTGTTAAAATGTGATGAAGAGGTTTTTCTCTCCAGGTCTCTAAGTTTGTGATGCTTTCTCTCTGAGCAGCTCAGGTCATGCAGTGGGACAAATGAGAGAAGGGCAGGAGAGAAAGAGCAGAGGAAAAGAGAGGACAGGAGGGAAAATAGGCAAGGAGCTGGCTAAGGGCAAAGGAGGGGGTGGGGGAAAGTGAAGAGGGGTAGAGGAGGGCCAGGACCGGAGGAAGAGAGGTTCTGGAGAGTGAGTAGAGAATCTGGAGGAGGACAGGAGGGAGAGAGGTTCTGGAGAGTGAGTAGAGAATCTGGAGGAGGACAGGAGGGAGATAGGTTCTGGAGAGTGAGTAAAGAATCTGGAGGAGGACAGGAGGGAGAGAGGTTCTGGAGAGTGAGTAGAGAATATGGAGGAGGACAGGAGGGAGAGAGGTTCTGGAGAGTGAGTAGAGAATCTGGAGGAGGACAGGAGGGAGAGAGGTTCTGGAGAGTGAGTAGAGAATCTGGAGGAGGACAGGAGGGAGAGAGGTTCTGGAGAGTGAGTAGAGAATCTGGAGGAGGGCAGGAGGGAGAAAGGTTCTGGAGAGTGAGTAGAGAATCTGGAGGAGGGCAGGAGGGAGAGAGGTTCTGGAGAGTGAGTAGAGAATCTGGAGGAGGGCAGGAGGGAGAGAGGTTCTGGAGAGTGAGTAGAGAATCTGGAGGAGGGCAGGAGGGAGAGAGGTTCTGGAGAGTGAGTAGAGAATCTGGAGGAGGACAGGAGGGAGAGAGGTTCTGGAGAGTGAGTAGAGAATCTGGAGGAGGGCAGGAGGGAGAAAGGTTCTAGAGAGTGAGTAGAGAATCTGGAGGAGGGCAGGAGGGAGAAAGGTTCTGGAGAGTGAGTAGAGAATCTGGAGGAGGGCAGGAGGGAGAGAGGTTCTGGAGAGTGAGTAGAGAATCTGGAGGAGGGCAGGAGGAAGAGAGGTTCTGGAGAGTGAGTAGAGAATCTGGAGGAGGGCAGGAGGGAGAGAGGTTCTGGAGAGTGAGTAGAGAATCTGGAGGAGGGCAGGAGGGAGAGAGGTTCTGGAGAGTGAGTAGAGAATCTGGAGGAGGACAGGAGGGAGAAAGGTTCTGGAGAGTGAGTAGAGAATCTGGAGGAGGGCAGGAGGAAGAGAGGTTCTGGAGAGTGAGTAGAGAATCTGGAGGAGGGCAAGAGGAAGAGAGGTTCTGGAGAGTGAGTAGAGAATCTGGAGGAGGGCAGGAGGGAGAGAGGTTCTGGAGAGTGAGTAGAGAATCTGGA
Source organism: Oncorhynchus mykiss (assembly GCF_013265735.2). NCBI lineage: Eukaryota > Metazoa > Chordata > Actinopteri > Salmoniformes > Salmonidae > Oncorhynchus > Oncorhynchus mykiss. The sequence goes on along the minus strand of NC_048579.1, from coordinate 55,946,117 downwards.
GGAGGGCAAGAGGAAGAGAGAATCTGGAGAGTGAGTAGAGAATCTGGAGGAGGGCAAGAGGAAGAGATGTTCTGGAGAGTGAGTAGAGAATCTGGAGGAGGGCAGGAGGGAGAGAGGTTCTGGAGAGTGAGTAGAGAATCTGGAGGAGGGCAGGAGGGAGAGAGGTTCTGGAGAGTGAGTAGAGAATCTGGAGGAGGGCAGGAGGGAGAGAGGTTCTGGAGAGTGAGTAGAGAATCTGGAGGAGGGCAGGAGGGAGAGAGGTTCTGGAGAGTGAGTAGAGAATCTGGAGGAGGACAGGAGGGAGAGAGGTTCTGGAGAGTGAGTAGAGAATCTGGAGGAGGGCAGGAGGGAGAGAGGTTCTGGAGAGTGAGTAGAGAATCTGGAGGAGGGCAGGAGGGAGAAAGGTTCTGGAGAGTGAGTAGAGAATCTGGAGGAGGGCAGGAGGGAGAGAGGTTCTGGAGAGTGAGTAGAGAATCTGGAGGAGGGCAGGAGGAAGAGAGGTTCTGGAGAGTGAGTAGAGAATCTGGAGGAGGGCAAGAGGAAGAGAGGTTCTGGAGAGTGAGTAGAGAATCTGGAGGAGGGCAGGAGGGAGAGAGGTTCTGGAGAGTGAGTAGAGAATCTGGAGGAGGGCAAGAGGAAGAGAGAATCTGGAGAGTGAGTAGAGAATCTGGAGGAGGGCAAGAGGAAGAGATGTTCTGGAGAGTGAGTAGAGAATCTGGAGGAGGGCAGGAGGAAGAGAGGTTCTGGAGAGTGAGTAGAGAATCTGGAGGAGGGCAGGAGGGAGAGAGGTTCTGGAGAGTGAGTAGAGAATCTGGAGGAGGGCAGGAGGGAGAGAGGTTCTGGAGAGTGAGTAGAGAATCTGGAGGAGGACAGGAGGGAGAAAGGTTCTGGAGAGTGAGTAGAGAATCTGGAGGAGGACAGGAGGGAGAGAGGTTCTGGAGAGTGAGTAGAGAATCTGGAGGAGGGCAGGAGGAAGAGAGGTTCTGGAGAGTGAGTAGAGAATCTGGAGGAGGACAGGAGGGAGAAAGGTTCTGGAGA
>NC_048579.1:55895079-55937579 GCF_013265735.2 Oncorhynchus mykiss | reverse complement strand
TATAAATTCAGGGATAAAGTTCCATACTCGCCTATACTGTTTATGTAAGTAGGATTCTACTCAGCCTGCAGTGTATCTGCCGTGGCAAGCAGTAATCTGAGAGAGCTCTGCTGGCATAGCTGGACCCTCTCACATCTCTCTCCACAGATGAAGAAAAAAACACAAAATATATGTTTACACCACACAGATAAGATCCACCCTGCAGCCATGCAAGTCTACCCTCAATTTTAGCAGATACTGTAGGCCTGCACGCGCACGCGCACACGCGCACACAAACGCACGCACAAACACACACACACACACACACACACCGTTATAATTGCATCAATAAAGTATCTTTTTTTCATCAATTTTGTCTGTACTTCTTCGACAACTTGTTTGCAACACTGTCCACATGATATAGTTTTAAGTTCAGCCGTATAGTAATTCCAAATCAATACAGTGTTAAGGAGGCAGACTTATCCACCAGAAAATTCTAACATTCAAGCTTTTACATGGTCTTATTTGTTTATTTAAACGTAGTAGCATATCAGATGCAGGTCTCGTAGGGATATCAATTTCCGGTTTTAGGTGATAAGGTCTTCACGGGACCGAATCACGCACGGGGCCGTGAATATTTAATCCTGTGTGGATTATAAGTGAGTGATTAGGGTCAGTCAGAGCTATATTAAACCACCTGGCCTTCAATTATTTAGTGACATGAAGGTAAACAACACTGAATTAACAATCAAGCTGTGTTTTTTGTTCTTCTGTGAGAACGTGCATTTAATCAACACGGTTCCATTCAGAGCCTGCAACAGAAAGAAACTGTCGATGTTCATCTGAAAGTAAAAGTTCATATTCATTTGCGGCAGTGAAAGAGTGCGGCTTTGTGAGAGTGCTACCCCAGAAGCAGCCAGTTATCAGTACGGCCTGAATAGGGCCGACAGTGTCTTGTGTCTTTAGTGAAGGAACAGAGTTGTATGAGGTAGGACAGACAGCGATAGACTTGAAGGAGCCTGGGAGAGAGGGATATAATGGTGCCTGATGACAAGCATAGTGATCTGTGGCCGTTTCAGGAGGCCAGGAGCAGCCAGCCGACCAGCCGCTGTGCTGTAACCCAAAACATTCAGGAACCCCCCCGCACACAGACGCACGCACACACACACACACACACACACACACATACTTATACATACATACACACACCAGCACGCACAGAACCACACACATACATTCACATGCCTTTACACACTTTACCTGACACAAACATCTCTCCTCTCTAATAAGCACAAAATCACTTTTGTGCTTACTCAAAGAGAGACATGTGCCAATTAGAGTGGTTAAAGAGGGGCTGTCATGACAGATCTGACATGATTTTCTATGAATTCTCGGGTGGTTGGAACCAAGGTGAACAATTCTCACTTTGCATCACTTGTTTCTTACTCAGAATAAAGAAGGTGTCACTATCCCTGGTGTTGATTTTCTAGGAAGGTCCATCTTAAAATTGCATAAGTATGTTGCTAATAAAATGGGCCAAAAAGTGTAGTAATAAATGTTGAAAAAGTCAAGGAATCTGCTCAACCTGAATTCTGAAGTACGGAAAATATATATTTTTAAGAAGCAACAATGACTAGTACCTGGTGAGTAGCAGTGGGAATACACAGTCCTTCATATGAGTTAGGGTTCAAACCCTAATGGTGTAAAATACTTTAATGTACTACTTAAGAAGTTTTTGGGGGTATCTGTACTTTACTTTGCTATTTTTAATTTTTGACAAATTTCACTTTTACTCCACTACATTCCTGAAAAAAATTATGTACTTTCTACTCCATATCTTTTCCCTGACACACAAAAGTACTCGTTACATTTCGAAGCAGGACAGGAAAATGGTCCAATTCACACACATCAAGAAAATCCCTGGTCATTCCTAATGCCTCTTATACGGCAGATTCACTAAACACAAATGCTTTGTTTGTAAATGATGTATGAGTGTTGGAGTGTGCCCGTGGCTATACGCAAATTTAAAAAAACATGGAAATCGTGCCGTCTGGTTTGCTTAATATAAGGAATGTGAAATTATTTCTACTTTTACTTAAATTTTGATACTTAAGTATATTTGAGCAATTACATTTACTTTTGATACTTAAGTGTATTTAAAACCAAATACTTTTAGACTTTTACTCAAGTTGTATTTTACTGGGTGATTTTCACATTTACTTGAGTCATTTTCTATCAAGGTATCGTTACTTTTACTCAAGTATGACAATTGGGTACTTTTTCCACCACTGGCACAGTGACAGCAGAATTGTCTCCCAGCCAACGCAAGGTAAGAGACTCACAACACTGTAGGGTTGTCATATTTACGACTGAGGATGATAAGGACACGGGACCCACTGCAGCGGAGCAGAGGTCAAAGCACGACAGTCACAAGGTCTCCTTGGAAGACAGGCGTGCATGATTACTGTAACCACCTCCGCCCTGCTCTGTTTTTTTTTCTTCTTCTGTGTTCGCTCTGTTCTCTTCTGTGGTTTCGTGACACATTCTACTGACGATCACCAATTCCGACACCGAGAAATAATAACTGAGGGATCAAGACCGTATCAAATGAGTTGGTGGAATTTCTGGTGTTCCTTTTTTCCATTGGGCATACAGTACTGTTAAAGACAGGGGCTATACGGCACATGAACATTGTATAAAAAGGGAATAATAATCTCATGCATAAGATTAAGGGGATTCATTCGGGTTTTATTCAACACAGTGAATTTGTACCTAAAGAGCTTCCCCCTGAGATGACAAGGAATTCTCCCCCTTAATTCTCCAGGGTTGTGGAATGCTCTAGGTAGCCCGATTCCCTTTGAGTTGCACTGCAGAGCTAGAGCTACCATAGAGTGGAGAGTAGGTATCACCCTGCACAGTCACACACAGACAGGCGGAGTAGAACACATACTGTCGACAGTGTCAACCTCGTTGGAAGGTTATTCATTATTGCCCCCAAAATATCTTTCTCTCTGTTTTTTCTCCCTCTTGCAAAAACAACGTTTTGCAGAAGTCAGATTGCCCTGAGCCTTGTCTGACCACAACCTGATATCTCACCATCACGACCCTCATCACCCTCGCTCGGCCCTTATCTATACATTATTTTCCATTTACTAAGCCATCTCTCTCTCTCTCTCTCGCTCTGTTTTCCTCTCTTTATCTGCTCATCTTTAACCCGATGCCGCTCAAAAAACCTCCAGAAAGATATGCAGAAAAAGAACTGGTCCAGACGCCGGATGGCGAGAACAAAAAACATCCTATGAATATAGTAATAATATAGTAATAATATAGTAATAATAAGAACCATGATTAACGTTTAGTGTGGAAATATTGGTTGGAAAAGGCAATGAAATAAACGCTGTACCACTTTGTGTAAAATGATGCTGTAGACACCTGTCTAGATATAAGGGGTAGAGTATCGTTTTTTCGTTGGTGTGATGAAAGACATATGATTAGTGAGATATAGTAACAGAGGATTGCGACAAAAAAAAATCCATATTAATACAAAAATCATGTATGTTTTATTCTGTATATAATTACATAACTGACTGACTAGACTGCAGAACAAATGTGAAAAAATATGGAGCAATAGTACTGCAGTACCATTTGACATAGTGATATTATACTAACAGTCCTATGAGAACTGGGCCTTTTTTCTTCCACAAAGTCTTAAAAAAAAACTGAATGTGGGAACAATGGATTTTAAGACCTATTCAAAAACACAACAAGAGCTTCCCTGAGAAACAAACGTTGGAAGTGAATATGGGAGTTTCTCGAGTTGCAGCCTTTCACCTTGGAGCACAAAGAGGAGAGGGGAGCTGAGCATCCTCAAACAGCCAGATAACGGGGCTGGAGGTAGGGGGGAGGTAAGGGGGCACTGGGGTACAGGGGCGGTAGGAGGAGGTAAGGGGGAGGTAGGGGGTGCTGGGGCTGAGTTAGGGGGCAGTTAGGGTGAGGTTAGGGAGAGATAGGGGGGTGCTGGGGCAAAGGTAGGGGAGGGGGGTCCTGGGGCTGAGCTGGGGGTGAGCTAGGGGTAGGTAAGGGGGAGTTAAGGGGGAGGTAGGGAGGTGCATTCACAGACCAGGTCAGTGGAGATGGACAAATGTCTGATACACATCTAGAGTCTTTAGTTTCTCCCAACTGACTGACAGCCTGCTGTGTGGGAAGAAAGAGGTGTGTGTGTGTGTGTGTGTGTGTGTGTGTGTGTGTGTGTGTGTGTGTGTGTGTGTGTGTGTGTGTGTGTGTGTGTGTGTGTGTGTGTGTGTGTGTGTGTGCTTATGTCGATTACTTCTGCCATTCTTCGCAATCAAAAATAATACATATTTCTTACCTGTCTTTTTAAAGACATTCAGAAACCCTCAGTTCACTGACGTAGCTGTTGCTCTGACTCCGAGCTGCAGTAAGGAGAGAGAGTGACCCAGTTCATTGAACGAAACACCTACTATACCAAGGGCCTCGGCTCTGGCTGTCTGCCTACAGTAGGTGCATCAAAGCTCTCAGTCATACAAGTTGACATTTGACATGAGAGACGCTAATGAGGCAGAATGTACCCTCCTCTCTGTTTCCACTGATTTGTCAGATGTTTAGGCAGTTTACCCCACTGTGCCATGCCAGACTTTCAACTTTGGAGACAAAAATATTAAATTCTTGTTTACAGAAAATGGGAGTTTGTTGAAACAATGACACGATATTGAATGTGCTATAAAATAATCCAAGTGGTTTGCAATATGTAAAATATGGTCCATTTATTAGTAAGTAATAGAGGAAAATAAGCATATAAAAATGGGCAGAATTGAGAATGTAATTGAAATATAAAGGTATCTAAACAGTCATTTTAAAATATAATATGAATTATGTTTACAATTTTGGGAGGATATGATTTTAGAGCCTATTGTAAAATAAATCTCACAACAAACACATCATGCGGACAATCGTACAACTGTGAGATGAACATATCAGTAATATTAAAATAATGTACCAAAAGATCATGCAAAGTACATTTGAAATTTGTTATTGAATAACCACATAACAATTATCCAATCGATGTAGAGTAGCGGCAGGCGGGGGCGTTAAGTAGCCTAGTGGTTAAGAGTGTCGGGCCAGTAACCGGCAGGTCGCTGGTTTGAATCCCTGAACCAACTAGGTAAAAAAACAGTTGATGTGCCCTTGAGCAAGGTACTTCAAATAATTGTTTCTGTAAACCCTCTTAATAAGAGTGTCTGCTAAATGACATAAAATGTCAAATGAACACCTAATCCATTTAGAAGAAATACTGTCAAGTCTCTATTCCTTTCCATTTCCAGTGGTTTCAATATTCTCTGTACCACAACAGGGCCTAATCTAGGTCAACAGTGACTTCCTGCTCACACTCTCAAACAAACCAACACCTGGGCCTTCGTATTATCTATCACATACCATAGCTAAAGTCTACCCAGTCATACTGCCGCACCATCCAACACTCTACTTACAATTAACGTCCACTATGGACCATTCCGTTTAGAACAGAGGAGTCACTACATCAGTATGTGTTGTAACTGACACTTCCTCCTCTGTAGGCTGCAGTCATAGCTTTATTGCTGAGCTTGGAGGTAATTTAAGGGTAGGGTTTAAAAAAACTCTCACACACACTGATAGACAACAAGCGCATGTATTTCTCTAATTTACCTAATTCACTCAAATATACCCTAGTTCACTCAAAACGTTTGCAATAGTTTTAATTGAACAAAGCCCTCCATCACTTCATTTTTAAAACAGCAAAATTATAAAATCCAAGGGTTTACCTTTGCATTTCTAAGGACTGTTTAAGGGGAGATATAGCCCTTTCTCTGGGCATCCGTCAAACTAAATGAAAGCTCAACACAAATTCAAACTATTTAAGGGCTTCAATCAAAACCTATAACAGAACACACATGGTAGATTAGAAGTGGCATAACTTTTTATCTAGATTTTCTCACCTCCCAATCTGATGTAAGAGTTTCTGTGCTTGGACCTATTCAGACACAGTCTTAGAATCAAAGCAGTGAGAGAACAGAATTAGAGATGCAGTCAAAAAGTTTCCAATGTGTTGGGCTGGATGTGGGTTATTATGCCCACTGAGAGAGAGACACAGAGAAAGGGTATAAGATCAGAAAGAACAGCAGTGGGAACTCAGTATGGTTCTTAGAACAAAACCATGACAGTAATATTAGGGGAGAACACATGAAAACACTCTCTTTCTTTGTCTCTCTCTGTCTCTCTCTACACTTACTCCCACACACGTTCGCAGCCGGCATAGTCAAGGTGAGCCACAGCAGTCAAACAGAGAGTGCAACGGCGAGAGATTCAGAGAATTTACTCTTTCTTACTCTCATGTTTCCAATTGAATAATTTCCCTATGTAAAATGTTTCTCACTTTGAAAAAGCTCTGAAATACCAAAAAGCTCTCTAAGAATGACATCCTCACGAATACAAGGAATTATCAATGGGGACAGTACATGATGCAAGTTCACATTCACACATCAAGACAAATACAGGAAATGGTACAACACCTACATTATTACAAGTATGTGCAGATATAGTATAACGCACACACACACACACACACACACACACACACACACACACACACACACACACACACACACACACACACACACACACACACACACACACACACACAGCCATGGAAACACATTCAGAAGAGCCTAATAAATGCACACACTGACACAGAGACTGTCAGTGTCCCCACTATCCCCACAACAGCGTGTGGAGGTATGATGTGGAAGTCAGAGGAACCTGGCTGTCTCTCTCCCCACAGAGAGTGCTTCTGCCTGTTTGTGGTTTTCTCCCTGGGCCCGAGGCCTAACCCTGTGGCCATCCCTGAATTTCCTCCACACGTAGTTACCCCACGTTACCACGGCAACCCTCACCTGCAAAACAGCTGGCGGCCCAGCTTGGTCATCACGGCGATAACGTGCTGTCTGTCTCATAGTCACACAGCCGTTTATGTAACCATGCCCACACCACGCGAAGAGAGAGACCCCCAATAGACACACCCCTTATGGGGGGAAGAGAGAACTGTAACCTACTGTCATCTGAGTGACCTAATACCAAGAAAACCAAAAGGGCCTCACAGTGAATCTGACAGGTGAATGGTTGATTCAATTCAGAGATGCACTTCAATAATGTTACTAAACCAAACTAACTCATTCAGATGTGCCATTTACCCTTGACATGTTTTATCGTTAAACTAGTGAAAGTAAATTCGCATTAGGTTCACAAATGATATTCCTCTATTGAAGATTCTGCAATGCATCAAGTTAACTACACTGCAAACCAGTCCCCTTTCACTCTGCCAGTCACTCACATCTCTCTGGCTCTCGGTATCAAAGCTGCAGTTTAACCTCCAACCACATGCTGCTCACGCCACGACATCAGACCCGAGTGAGCTCAATGTGAGAATTAACTCACCTAATTATACCGCAATTATGATCCAGATAACATCGCAATTATTCTAAAAAAAGTTTAAATGACTAGAGGAGGGGAGGGATGAGAGGAGGGAAGGGGGAAAGGGGGGGTGAGTGTAGGGAAGGAGGGATGAGAGGAGGGATGAAGGGTGTTGAAGCACTGGTGTCTCACGAGGGGATAGGTGACAGGCTGTAGTGAGAAAAACAAAGAGGGAAACGGACAGAAACCACTGGCTTTAATTAATTAGACGGAGAGAGAGAGGGAGAGAGACTGATCATTACAAAGTTTCCTATCTACTTTACTTATCATTCTGCTCTACTCGTGTCCCAAGTCTTGATATCGATATCAAGACTTGTCGATATCCTCTGTGTATGTCAAGCAACAGTATCAAGAATTAACCAGAGAATGAATAGCACTAGAGTCTGTTTAGTTGTGCTCAGACCGTAACCTTTGTTAAACAATCCCCTGTAGCTAGAATAACCCTGGGATGTAGATTGGCCTGGAACTGTTTTAAAGCAGAAGAAGAGATGTTTGGAGGGCAGACCTGTATTTCAAATGAGGTGCCTCTCTCTCCATTTATCGAAGAGGCTTCCTCTCAGTCCGTCTCTTCCTTTGCTTCCTTTACTCTAAAGAAATACAGTACGAGTGAAACCAAGCAGAGATTCACACATTCACCACTAGGGGCTGAGGGAGCACTGCCTGGAAAACCATCCCTTTCTACCCTGCTCTAAGTACAAGAAATAGACACACAACCTTTGCAATATTGTTATTCATATTTAACCCTGCCCTCCAAAACGGAGAAGCAGAAATTGCAGAGCCGGGCAGGGTGAGTGGAGTTATTTACCTCGTAGGGCAGTGCTACACTACGACATTGTAAGCAGCTCCCAGGCCAGACCTCTATGTTGCATGGCAGACAGGACATCTGCTCCTGATATCCGCCCAGTGTGTTCCACAAAGTGGACTCTGCCTCTCTCCCTGCTCCAACGTCGGGCCCAGTCGTGCCGGGCACAATTCCTTCTCCAAACACAAGTCGGAAAAGAGCCTTGTTTATCCAACCATCCGAGTCTAGGATCTGGGAGAGATAACGTCGAGAACGTTCATCGTTGCATAACGAGACACATCTGTATCTGGGGTTTACAGTAAGTGGACTCGTATGCTGCAGCAACGTATACATCCAGCTTCATTGGTTCACAACAACATAGGAAGAGTCAACACACACTGAAACACACATTCATGGCAGTCCCTGTTTGTATCACACTGCAGTCACTCGTTGGTTGCTGTTGAGGATAAAAGGCAAAAGAGAGAGGGGCAATACTGTAGGCTTCAAGGGCAGGGTTCAAGGCTTCAATAGTTCCCCAAAAGTCTTGTACAATGAGATAACTGTTCTAAACGATATTCCATTTGGTGTCATCCCCCCCAAAAAATTGCACCACTTTCAGACGGTGTGTCCTTGTAGGAGTGAAAACATTTTGCTAGCATCATTTGCAATTTTGGCATGCACTCAGACGCATCTTATTTCTCTTTAATAACACTACAATCTCAACCCACCCATCACCCCATCGCCTCCTGTGGTCAGCGTGTACATCAGAAAGAATCAAACATTTAAATCCCTCCACTATGATTTATAACCTGTACAATTATAGATATGAAATGGGCTGTGGAACATCTGAGGGAGATTCCATTAGTTATTTGTGAAAGCCCAGTGTGATACAGTGGCAGACAGAGACAGGCTCACCTAAAAACACCTTCAAAAAACACACTAATAAAGCACCTTGAGCAGTGATTGGAATCTAACTCATATTCCCTCGTCAGTAAGATGAATGCGTTCACAGAGGAGGGATGAGAGAGGAGACAGAGTTTTAATAAATCCCGCTTCCTTCCACCAACTTGGTTCTCTGGGCCCCGCTTGACAACTGCATTTATTTAAAGACAGTTTGATAAATTCATTTATCAGCGAGGAATACACTACGAGACGATTCAGATGAATTGATCTTGACTGAGAAAATGTAAATGATACAAGCAGAACAGAAAGTGTTGAGACAATTTCTCATATTTTCTAGAAACGTGAGAAAAGTAAGAATGAACTTCTCAATGCAACTCAGAGGATTGTTGTACTTCTGTAAGACTGTGTTATGTCCATAACTATCATCAGGTTCCATTCTTAATGATTTGAACTTGCTGTGAAAGGTACAACGTTTTCACTGTGGCTCATTTCTGAGAATGTTTTGGGGACTTTCACTTGAATTCTACAAAAAAAACAGATAAGACAAAGTTTTACAGACGGAAGGACTGATCAGATAGCAAGCCACAGGTCAAACACACATACTTTAACTCTCTCACACACACACACTAATGGCAGATCTCCTCGTCTGAAAAGGAGTAAGGATCGGACCAAGATGCGCGTGGTAAGTGTCCATAATGTTTTTAATAAAGACAAATGAACACTCGAACAAAAACAATAAACGATAACGTGAAATCTACAACAACCGAAACAGTACCGTGTGGCGACTAACACACACACGGAAACAAACACCCACAAACCAACAGTGAAACCCAGGCTACCTAAGTATGATTCTCAGAGACAACTAACGACACCTGCCTCTGATTGAGAACCATACTAGGCCGAAACAGAAACCAAACATAGAAAAACAAACAGACTGCCCACCACAACTCACGCCCTGACCATACTAAATAAAGACAAAACAAAGGAATTAAAGGTCAGAACGTGACAGTACCCCCCCCCCCCCCCCCAAAGGTGCGGACTCCGGACGCAAAACCTGAACCTATAGGGGAGGGTCTGGGTGGGCGTCTGTCCGCGGTGGCGGCTCTGGCGCAGGACGTGGACCCCACTTCACCACAGTTTTCGTCCGCCTCCTCAACCTCCCCCGTGGCCTCTTATAAGTGGTGACCCTTGCCGCCGACCTCCGACTGGGGACCCTAGCCATGTGTCCCAAATGGACGGGAGATTCCGGCAGCGCCGGACAGGCAGGCGGGAGACTCTAGCAGCTCAGGACAGACTGGCGGCTGTGACAGCTCAGGACAGACGGGAGACTCTAGCGGCTCAGGACAGACTGGCGGCTGTGACAGCTCAGGACAGGATGAAGGCTCTGGCAGCGCTGGACAGACGGGAGCACGTGTAGGCAGTAGACGGAGAGTCAGCCTGGTGTGGGGGGCTGCCACTGGAGGGCTGGTGCGTGGAGGTAGCACTGGATAGACCGGACCGTGCAGGCGCACTGGAGCTCTTGAGCACCGAGCCTGCCCAACCTTACCTGGTTGAATGCTCCCGGTAGCCAGGCCAGTGCGACAAGGTGGAATAGCCCGCACTGGGCTGTGCTGGCGAACCGGGGACACCATGCGTAAGGCTGGTGCCATGTACGCCGGCCCAAGGAGACGCACTGGAGACCAGATGCGTAGAGCCGGCTTCATGGCACCTGGCTCGATGCCCACTCTAGCCCGGCCGATACGAGGAGCTGGAATGTACCGCACCGGGCTATGCACAAGCACTGGTGAAACTGTGCACTCCACCTCTTAACACGGTGCCTGCCCGGTCCCTCTCGCTCTCCGGTAAGCACGGGAAGTTGGCGCAGGTCTCCTACCTGGCTTCACCACACTCTCCGTGTGCCTCCCCCAATACATTTTTGGGGCTGCCTCTCGGGCTTCCAGCCACGCTGCCGTGCTGCCTCCTCATACCAGCGCCTCTCTGCCTTCGCTGCCTCCAGCTCTGCCTTGGGACGTCGATATTCCCCGGCTGTGCCCAGGGTCCATTACCGTCCATAATCTCCCAAGTGTTCGCTGCTGCTGCCCGTTACCACGCCGCTTGGTCCTTTTGTGGTGGGTGTTTCTGTAACGGCAGATTTCCTCTTCGTCTGAAGAGGAGTAAGGATCGGACCAAGATGCAGGGTGGTAAGTGTCCATAATGTTTTTAATAAAGACAAATGAATACTCGAACAAAAACAATGAACGATAACATGAAATCTACAACAACCGAAACAGTACCGCGTGGCGACTAACACACACACGGAAACAAACACCCACAAACCAACAGTGAAACCCAGGCTACCTAAGTATGATTCTCAATCAGAGACAACTAACGACACCTGCCTCTGATTGAGAAGCATACTAGGCCGAAACAGAAACCAAACATAGAAACACAAAACATAGACTGCCCACCCCAACTCACGCCCTGACCATACGAAATAAAGACAAAACAAAGGAAATAAAGGTCAGAACGTGACACACACATATACTTTAACTCTCTCTCTCACACACATAAATACTTTAACTCTCTCTCACAACACACACATATAGTTTAACTCTCTCTCTCACACACACACACAACACACACATATACTTTAACTCTCTCTCTCTCTCACACACACACACACAACACACACAAGTGACAGGAGAATGCACACAACCAACGGGTCTCCAAACAGTAACATGACAAATGCAAAACCTATCTAAAATATTCTGAATCAATATTTTGAACTCACTCAAAATTCGCAGTACCCTATCACCATATCCGTGTAACATTTGCAAAGCATTTCGCTGATGATATGCGGGTAGTAATATCCTTCTGAGGACAAAGTATACAAATAAATCAATATTAAGAGGCTTGAAATCTCAAATCCATTTGTGGATGAAAAGGCACGCATTACTTCAAAATGGAGTCGCATTAAGTGTGAGATCGCTGATAAGACTGCAGTCATTTGGGTTTGCTATGGGGGGTTTTCTGATGGGACGCGAGTGGAGGCTCCTTATCATTACTGCCATAAAGCATTATCTGTGTCTGTCATCACCTACACCTCTGCATGAGAGCAAAGGAGAGAAAAAGAGAGAGACACAGAGACACAGAGAGAGAGAGAGAGAGAGAGAGAGAGAGAGAAAAATCACACAATTTGACCACATGCATGTACACCTGTCCGAGTGTATACACATCGCACTTGCACACGCACACACGCACATGCACGCGCACGAGCACACACACACACACACACACACACACACACACACACACACACACACACACACACACACAGGTCTGACATCCAAAGATAGGAACATTCTTTATTTTCTGATTGAAGACACCTTAGAGAGCTTTTTTCATTTACAGTTGTACCCAAAGTGTTCCTCACCAAAAGCCTGTAAAATAACACATGTCAGGGGTTTATCACAGCCACTCTTATCCTAGGCAGATTATTTTTGGGGGGTTCAGGCCCATGATTTGTGAAGAACGCTAAATAACTAAAACATTTGATTACCCTTTACAAGATAATGATATGAATTTCTTATTTTTAATTTAAAAGATTCCTAGTTATTTTTTTGTTTCATAATATTTTTGTCTTGAAAGGTTAACAGTGAAACGGTATTATGTTGTTGTGAATACAAACATGAACATCCAACACACACGCCAATAGAGTTCTGTCTTGCAGATTGGTTCACTTTCAATAGAAGACGTCCACAGAGCTGATTCAGATGAAGTATTTGTCCCTGCTGTTCATAAGACGATCTGAATCCCTTTAGATGCCATAACCTCAATGCCTTTAACCTTGCCATTCTATTCCACCATGGTCCTCTCTCTCTTGTTCCCTCCTTCCCTGTGTTTGTTTACCCCGGCCCTCTCTCGTTCTCCTCTCTGATGAGTGTTTTATCTTGCGGCCCACCTTTTCACACCGCCGCGTTCACAATCATGAGTATCGCCCGTAATTATCTCTCCGTATTCCCCCTCCTCGCCCTATCGCCTGCGTTCATCTCAGCCCCGAAATTATATGCGTTTCAGCTGAGTGCCACAGCCTCCCTCCAGAGAGCAGCTGAGGATGAGAAGGAGGAGGAGGAAGAGGAAGAGGAGGAATAGAAGCGAGAAGGGAATGTTGAAGAAAAAAAACAAGCAAGCAAGCAGGCATAGGTTGCTTGAAGACAAATCTAGTGTGTCCGGGGTTGCAGATTGCGGAGGCCCTGCTGTGTTGACCGGCACCACCATCCTCAGGCCCCAGAACACACCTTTAGGTGTAATTACTTTGTTTCACAGCCTCGCAATCTGCCATCAACTTTGCATCTGTCCCCCCTTTCATATTCCTCCACACACACACACACACACAAGCTAAAGTCCTGGCTACTATGACTCGTAATATAGTTGTGGTCCCTGTCAAAGTCAAAGCCTTGACCTTCCTCTCTTCTCTTCTGCCGCATGCAGCCCTTTGTACCAATAAGAAAACCAATTAATGACTTATCCGTCCATCTCAATGTCATGTCTTTTTACAGTGGTGGCCTATTATGCCTGTTTCTCCGACACCACGTTAATTAACTCCCAGCCTCGTCTTCTCCTTTCTCCCATCCCTCCATTTTCAACACCCGCATGTTCATTCAGGAGCGAATAATAGCAGAGTTCGAGGGAGTACGAAGCGTGCGTACACTCACACACAAGCTCACACACACACACACACACACACCCTTCCGGCCAAAGTTGTGAGAGCGACAGAATGTATGTTAGAAAGGAATAAGAAAAGAATGATATGAAAGGCTTTAATGAACACGATGTCTGAAGGTGTATTCAATGGGGAAGCCAGATAAGCCTGGAAGTGGTTAAGAGTGGACAGAGTGTGTGAAGTCTGCCTCTTAAGGAGAAGACGAACGGAGCAAACCACAGACTACAGTGCAGATCCTCACCTTTCATCAGGGTGTGTGAACACTCGTCTGACGTATGGGGGAATATTTCGCCTGTCCCCTTTATCACATTCATATTCAAATGCCAAAGACGATAGAGTCAAAGGCGATAGAGATATCACTGTTGGTAGCTCCTTATGAAGTCTTATGAAAAGAAAGAAAGGTGAACAATGCCTTTAAACCTTCTATAGACCTTATTACCTTGATACATTTTGATCCGAAGTCTTATAGGCCAATTGTTACGTTAACGTTGATCCTAAAGTCATGTCTATATTGGTTGCTCAGAAAGCAAACATTGCCTCAAAGATCTGAGAAACTGATTGGTTGGTTGGTTCAAGGTTAGAGGTCGAGTAGGTTATCTCCACAACCCTTTATCCTCTTTGATAAAGCACCTTTGAAAGAGTTGACCTTTATTCCAGAAAACAAAAAAAGAGCTCTGGAAAAGCAGCTCCAGAAACCTCAAAAAGAGATGATTTATTCAAAGACAGACGCATATTCATAACCTGTGGCTAGGTTTATCCTTGGATGTCAAGCACGATGTGTATCTATTTCCCTTGCCCTTATTTCCATGTTTATTTTAATTAAAAAACTCCACAGAATATAGTTCTAGGGGATATCCATTATGAAAATCATTCCAATATCCTAATGTATAAAATTAGAGAGGTTCTGTTTATGAAGTGTTTTCTTCTGTTTTTTGAACTGGCCCAGTAATAAATTATACACACTCACACAACTAGACTGAGAAGCCATATCTTTTTAATTTTCTAAATGCAATTCATTGCTCTGAAAACGGATTCAAAACACTAATTAATTTGTATTTCATAATTTGCTCATTTTCACGGCATGACATGTGTCATTTTTCCTTTTAAACTTTGCACTGCATGCACAAGTTTAATTAAGTGAAAACTCTCAATATTATCTACATTGTGAATTGCAGGGCTTTTTAGAAAAATATGAGGGTATTTTTTTCTCTCTCTCTCTCTCTCTCTCTCTCTCTCTCTCTCTCTCTCTCTCCACTCTCACAATTTTAAGCATAGAACACATTTGAAAAATTGGAGAGGAGCGGTTGCCCGAGGAGGTCTACATTTCCAGTACATTTCTCATTGACCTGGGTAAAAGGATTGTGAAACACCGTGGATAAGTTAAACAGTAATGAAAAAGAGTTAATGCACCTTCATCTGCCACTGTAACTCACCGTTCTGCCTGTGCTGTACTGCCTCTAACTTCACCACCCTCCTATTTTCTCCTCTCCGCTACGGTACAATCACACTGCATGGGGGCTGGTTTCACAGATCAGGACCACTCCTCGACTAAATTTCTCTTTAATCGAGATGTAGGATCCTTTTAGCTTCAAATTGGTCCGGTTCTATGGTTAATCTTAATTTAAAAAGTCCCAGTCACAGACGTATTCAGAAGTACTGTATTCAATCACAAGTAAATCAATGGTGAGGACATTGACACTGAACTGAATTAAGCTTACTTCAGCCTAAATTAATCGGGGTCTACGAAACCACCCGTCTGTCTTACCTGTGTTTCAGGCCTGTCTGTTGTCTTTTAGTAGAGCAGTGTGGAAATGCTGGTATAAATATGTCTGTATTTCTCATGGCAAAACCAGGGCAGATTTCAGAAAGGCCCTCTTGGTCTAGCTCCGCTAGCAAGCCTAGGAGCTTATATCATGGCAATAATCTCAACTGTATCTTGATTGTTGTCACTAACATCAGACTACTTTTTGAAAAATAGGACACAAGAAACCACTACATACACTATCTTGCCACAACAATACAAAACACTTTTCTCAAAGTGTGTATGTGTATCTAAATGTCAATTTAGCTAGTTTGTTTCCTATAGCTGATAAGCACCAGTCAAACCATGGACATAAACTGCACAGGAAATGCACGCAGAGGACTTGTCCTACTTTGTGAAACCAAATGTGATGTTTCACTAAAATCATAATTAATCTGAATGATTTCTAATGAATACCCAGTCTACAGTATGTCTCTGTTTCAGGCAGGTCACCCATGATACAAGTCAGTATTCGACGTCCAGCCATGTCTGAGGATGTCAGGAGATGACGTTGTAACCGACCTCTAGGGGCAACAGTGAGTGCTGCTACCTTCAATTATGTTTTGGTTTTGCTGGGGCATTGTGGACTGGGATGGTGGATGGGTGTAAGCATCTGCCTCTGATTCTAAAGGATTCAAGTCCAAATCCAGCGATAGAATGTTGTTTTTGAAATGTTTGTTTTAAGCCTATCCCAAACCTCAACCCTTACCTTAACCAGTCAGAGTTAATACCTAACTTTAACCCTTACCTTAACCAGTCAGAGTTAATACCTAACCTTAACCCTTACCTTAACCAGTCAGATTTAATACCTAACTTTAAGATTGCTGAGTAAATGCCTAAACTTAATCCTAACCATAAAAATGTGGCATTTGCAACAACTTCAAAATCTGATGTTTGAGAAACATGAATGAACATCTAATTCTGACGTGAGACTGTGAGACCTAGTTACTCTGTTTAGACCATCCTCAGGTCACACTGAAACTGAAATAGACAACTGTAAATGCAATACAGTATCAAAACCTTTTCTCCCCTTTTCTCCCTTTTTATCTGTATTCTGGAAAACAAAAAAAAGAAGATGGAACGATTGAGTGAACCCATACTAGTAGGCCTGAATAGTTCATGTTAACTCTGTCAAACATCTATTGTGTGAATCAGAATAGGACTCATGATGCACTGTACAGTATGTATCCAATCTCCAATCTCTGTTCTGATCACTAATAACACAGTACTTGTTTATACTGAACTGAGCGAATGAACACTTTCATTTCTCCTACATTAGTTTCCGTATAGTAACGATCCTGAACTTCTCCTCCTCTTCATTAGTGTTTTGTCCCTCTATCTGCAGGACAAAGAGATTAATGTGTCCTGGTTGGGCTGCGAGCCCAGGAAATCATTTAACAGGCCAATCAGAGTGCAGGAGCCTGATCCTACTACAGCCATTAGGGAAACCCGACCCGGGCCCGGCCCATCTCTCATAGCCCTTTTTAGTTTTAGATGCTCTACAAATTGATCATCCTCCAACCCCCATTAGCCATTTTGGAGATGAGTGGAGGCCGGCAGGCTGCAGTCGCGGGATGGGAGTTGGGTGGTTGTTTGGGGGAGGTTGCTACTGCCGCCAACGGGAAAGAAGAGAGAGTGGGAACGGACATGAAAATAACGTCCTCCGGTTTAGGGGGAGGCGATGGAGAAAAGCAGAAACAAATAAATTAGCTTGGCTTATTGAAGGGGGGTTCCTAATTCTTCTACCCACCCCACTCTCTCTCCATCCCGCCTTCCCTCGCTTCCCCCCTTCTTCTCTCCTCCGACCCCTACCCCTAGTACTCCAACTGAACACCTTGATAAAAAAAACTATTTCTTTTCATTCTTTCACTCATTCTTCTGTCTCTTTTTTCCTTCGATCCATGGGCCCTTTGTGCAGCGAATTGGTTTTCAGATGTTACTTTCTCTTTCTTTCATTCTTTCTTTAAGAACGCACGATTAAAATCACCTTGGTCGCTTAGCATTGAAGCCTTTTGTCTTCCCCAACCCCACTCCTGCTCTCAGTCACAGGGCTTACTGCACTACATCTAAGAGTTAGGAGATAATAGGATTCCCACTCGTTCACTTCCTGAAACACCGGCCTGCATATTTAGAAGCTTAAATACATGCATATGTATAAATTAAAGACCCAGAGCACTTGTCGGAGAGCTTTAACATAAAACCAATGTATAATTTTAACTTTTTAAGAGGTTGATAGTGTAAGATGGAGTTTTGGCATGAGGACGAAGTGCAAGGCGTTGTCTGAACTGTGGATGTTTTACATAACCAAACATGACTGTTTGTTCAATAAAAAGGGACTTCACAAAAGAAACAGAGTAGTGTCTGCTTTACCCTGACTCCAACAGAAGAGGTGACTGAACACTTCCATATTCATTGTTATTGAATGTTCAATGGCTTTGAGAGAATGAGGGAAGCAGCATTAGACAAATAGCCATGAACTAGTTGAACTTGAGTTGTGCTGTTAAATTACCGTTAAACCGTGAGTCAATGGCGTCAAATCTGCTCAGCAAATATCAAGCAAGCACTGAGTTAGATACTCATTGTGCTCATACTCGGACACATGCATGTGTGTGTCGGCAATGGAGAAAAGGGAGGGTTTACCTCCATTCCAACCCCATCCACCTCCTTCTGTCCTCCTCTCTCTCTCTCTGTCCGCAGGGCATTGGAGCCGTTTCTGAGGAACATAAATCACAAACGCACGCAAGTGAGATCTTTACATACACACACGCACACACACAGACACACACACACACAAGCACTCACACAAACACATGCACAGGTTTGAGGTGAACAGGAACAAGAAGAGCAGGAATCTTGCTTTCTCTCTCTCCTCTCTCTGCTTGACATGCCAAAGGGCTTGATTAATGGGCTGCTTTAATTAATACTCTCACAGTACTTAGTGCACAGACCTTAGAATTAGCAATGGCCTAAAGAGTGTAATCACCTGAGCTCATCACTGATCCTTATCCAGTCAGAGAGAGAGAGAGAATGAGAGAGCGACAAAGCGCAACAAAGAGAGAGAGAGAGAGAGAGACAGAGAGAGAGAGATAGAAATGCATTTCCTGCACATTTGTTTGAAATGACAAAACCTCTCTTCATTCAACAATTTTCTGATGTTCAGAGTATCCTGAAAATGATCGACTGAGTGGTTTTCCTTTCCATCCTTAACCCAAAACATGTATAGTACCAGTCAACAGCTTTGACACACCTACTCATTCAAGGGTTTTCCTTTATTTTTGCCATTGTCTACACTGAAGGATAATAGTGAAGACATGAAGACTATGAAATAACACAACCAAAAAAGAGTCAAACAAATCTAAATATATTTTTGATTTTAGATTCTTCAAAGTAGCCACTCCTTTGTCTTGATGACAACTCTTGGCATTCTCTCAACCAGCTTAATGAGGTACTCACCTGGAATGCATTTCAATGAACAGGTGTGCCTTGTTAAAAGTTGTGGAATTTCTTTCCTTCTTAATGCATTGAGCCAATCAGGTAGGGGTGGTATTATAGCCCTATTTGGTAAAAGACCAAGTCCATATTTTGTCAAGAACAGCTCAAATAAGCAGAGAAACGACAGTCCATAATTTCTTTAAGACATGAAGGTCAGTCAATCTGGAAAATTTCAAGGACTTCAAAAGTTTCTTCAAGTGCAAAAACCATCAAGCGCTGAGATGAAACTGGATCTCATGAGGGCCGCCACAAGAAAGGAAGACCCAGAGTTACCTCTGCTGCAGAGGATAAGTTCATTAGAGTTAATTGCACCTCAGATTGCAGCCCAAATAAATGCTTCACAGAGTTCAAGTAACAGACTCAACTGTTCAGAGACTATTTGCAGCCTTCATGGTTGAATTGCTGCAAATAAACCATTTCTGAAGGACACCAATAAGAAGAAGAGACATGCTTGGGCTGAGAAACACAAGCAATGGACATTTGACCGGTGGAAATTTGTCCTTTGGTCTGCTGAGACCAAATTAGAGATTTTTGGTTCCAACCGTGAACGGATCATCTCCGCATGTGTGGTTCCCACTGTAAAGAATGGAGGAGGAGGTGTGATGTGTGGGGGTGCTTTTCTGGTGACACTGTCAGTGATTTATCTAGAATTCAAGGTGCACTTAACCAGCATGGCTAATACAGCATTGTGCAGCAATACTCCATCTGGTTTGCACTTAGTGGGACAATCATTTGTTTTTCAACAGGACAATGGCCCAAAACCCGCCTCCAGGCTGTGTAAGGGCTATTTTACCAAGGAGAGTGATGGAGTGCTGCATCAGATGACCTGGCCTTCACAATTACATGACCTCAACCCAATTGAGATGGTTTGGGACCTCAGAGCGAAGGAAAAGCAGCCAACAAGTGCTCAGCATATGTGGAAACTCCTTCAAGACTGTTGGAAAAGCATTCCTCATGAAGCTGGTTGAGAGAATGTTAACATTGTGCAAAGCTGTCATCAAGGCAAAGGGTGACTAATTTGAAGAATCTAAAATCTAAAATATGTTTAGAATTGTCTAACTCTTTTTTGGTTACTACATGACTCCACATGTGTTATTTCAAAGTTTTGATGTCTTCACTATTAAACTACAATGTAGAAAATAATACAAAATAAAGAAAAACCCTTGAATGAGTAGGTGTGTCCAAACTTGTGACTGGTACTGTATAAGTATGCTACATAAAACAACAACTACAACACAACCTTATGGACATTACCCAACAGAGCCCCAACAGCGATTCTAGACTGTTTACACCTGCTTTACTAGTAAATATGACCTCAACCTCAGATCCACCAAAGAATTCATATCAACACACACATACAAGCACACATACAAACACACACACATACCGCACACACATACTGCACACACACACAGATCTCTGGGAACTAATAATGCAACATCACATTCAAAGTTATACAACACACAGAGAAAGACTGAGAATATGATGTGTTCAAATTGAATTAAAGCAGTATTTTGCAGAGCAGCTAGGACAACATGAAAAACAGTGGTATTAGCAATTGTGTGATTAGACACACAGTAATGTACTAATGCATTCAGTATTGAGCACATAAAAGCATCGGCACATCTTTAAATACAGTTATTTTCTGTGTGTGTATATTTTTCTCAGAATGGCAAACAGCATGTTAGGATAAAAAAAAATCCAGAGTATTAATTACAAACTGATTAGCTTCTGCTTTTGTGGAAGGCTGTATCATTTAATTGAGGGAAAAATAATGATCACAATTCCAGTAACTTCTAATTAGAAAAACAACTCAAATCTTATCGTGTCTGTGATGCATGGTAACACACACAGTGAGAACTAAATGGGGTGACGTCGTATTTCTTTCCCGTGTGTGTGTGTGTGTGTGTGTGTGTGTGTGTGTGTGTGTGCGTGCGTGCGTGCGTGTGCGTGTGCGTGTGTGTGTGTGTGTGTGTGTGTGTGTGTGTGCGTGCGTGTGTGCGTGCGCGTGCGTGCGTGCGTGCGTGTGTGAGTGTGTGTGCGCGTGTGTGTGTGACAGCCACCCCAGTTTAAACGAAGCAAGCTGACTGGTGCGGATTACTTTGGTAGATAGAACTTGAGAATCAATGGCATGCCTTCTCAAAAGAGACATGACAATTAATGATCAGATAACCTTTGAAACGTATCGGAGGTGTTTCCCTGTGTGTTTACACTATCAGACCAGCCTGAAACAAACAGCAAAAATAAGAAGAACACAGGCAGATTTCATCTCAACTTTCCTGCCTTGGTGCTTATCACACACCACAAAATCACCGGCTGCCAAGCAGAGAAAGCTTGGAACAGAACCAAGAATCCAAGAAAAATCTCCCACACAAATACGCAACTAGTCTACAGAAATACACACACACACACACACACACTCTCTCTTTCCAAATAACACATACGTTCTTTCACTTCAGCGCTTTCATTTTTGGAAGAGGTTTGTTTTTATCTGTGTCTATTGCGGACACAGAGCTACGACCGTATCTCCAATTGTCTAACATTGTTTACCAACATAAACACTGGGATTACTGTAATATCTATATTTTCCATGGAATTTCAGAAAAACTAATTGGGTAATTCAGGATCAGTGAGTGTACTGATCACTGTTGGGGGCTTCACATATATGACTCGTGTTATGGTAGTGATTTTTTCATTATATTCAACTAAAGAGCATATCGTCTCTCGGGGCAATAAAACATTTTATAACATCAGAAATGTGATGATTATTCAATGGGAAAAGCGCCAAATGCCAAATGAATGGATGTTTGTGTATTCTCTCTGCCTGTATTGAACTTATTTACATGGCATGATTCATGTCATTTTGGCATGGTCTTTATTAATGTTGTTAATCAGGGATCCAAGATGGTGTGGCAGTAAGACGTTTTGGCATGGTCTTTATTAATGTTGTTAATCAGGGATCCAAGATGGTGTGGCAGTAAGACGTTTTTGTTTGTCCCGTGTAAATATTCAGTTATCTTTTTGTTTTTTTTGTATACATTTCAATATATTTCAATCTCTTTTTTTTCAATTTTCAAATTAAATATGCCTTCCTGCAACCCACCTCACCCAATGTGGATCTGCTATTCTTTTAGACCTTATAACTGGAACCTCCATCAGGAGCTAGCCATCAGAAGCTAGCCAGCTAATTAGCTACTCGCTATTTAGTCATTTTTAGCCACTGCTAGCGGTCTTTACCTTTAGCTCAGACACCAGCTGCTTTAGCCCGGATAGCCCGGATAATACTTGCAAGTCTGCACAGCGCGATATCAGCCCTGAGCATACCGGACTGCTTTTTTTCCACTACATCACCGGATTCCTGCTGCAAGCCCTGGACGATTACACCGGATCATCGCAGCTAGCTAGGCTGCTACCGAGTGGCTATTGTGGCTAACACCCTTGTCTTGTTAGCAAACGAAGTAGACCAACTACGATAGCTCTCTTGCCAATTTGCCTGGATCCTTTGTTGACATGGAGCCCCACCAATCCATCATGACTGGTCTGCTGACATAATTCGGCCGATGTGCTCTCAACCGGCCTCTGCGTTGTGGATGTCGGTGAAGACCCTTCTGCTAGCCCCGGCCAGCTAGCTTCCTGAACGCAGTGTCTCCCGCTCGCCTAGCGTAGTAACAACTACCGAACTGCTCCCTGTTTCAGCTATTGCTGCTCATTGGACCCTATGATCACTTGGCTACACAGCTGATGCCTGCTGAACTGTTCATTAACACGGTACTTAATTTTGTTTATCTGTCGGCCCCAGCCTCAAACTCAGGCCCTGTGTGTAGCTAACTGACCCTCTCCCATTCATTGCCATGTACCCGTTGTTGTTTACTTAGCTGTTTAACCACTGTTGTCTTAGCTCTCCCAATCAACACCGGTGATTGCTTTATGCCTCTCTCTAATGTCAATACGCCTTGTATACCGTTGTTTAGGGTAGCTCTCATTGTTATATTTTACTGCAGAGGCCCTAGTCCTGCTCAACATGCCTCACATAGCTCATTTGCCCCCCCCCCCCACACACATGGGTAGAACACACCTAGTTTACTGGTGCCTCCAGAGATGCAACCGCTCTCATCATCACTCAATGCCTAGGTTTACCTCCACTGTACTCGCACCCTTCTATACCCTTGTCTGTACATTATAGCCTGAATCTATCCTACCACTCCAGAAATCTGCTCCTTTTATTCTCTGTTCCCAACGCACTAGACAACCAGATCTTATAGCCTTTAGCCGTACCCTCATTCTACTCCTCCTCTGTTCCTCTGATGATGTAGAGGTTAACCCAGGCCCTGTGTGTCCCCAGGCGCTCTCATTTGTTGACTTCTGTAACGTAAAAGCCTTGGGTTCATGCATGTTAACATCAGAAGTCTCCTCCCTAAGTTTGCTTTATTTTATTCCTGGCTTAGGAAGGCCACCAAAAATTCTGAAATTAGAACTGCTAAAGGGGGCGGAGCTGCAATCTCCTGTAGAGATAGCCTGCAGAGTTCTGTCATACTATCCAGGTCCATGCCCAAACAGTTCGAGCTTCTACTTTTAAAAATCCATCTTTCCAGAAATAAGTCCCTCGCTGTTGCCGCTTTATCAATTATCAATGAACCTACCAGGTACAACCCCAAATCTGTAAACATAGGCACCCTCATAGATTTCATCCTGACCAACTTGCCCTCTAAATACACCTCTGCTGTCTTCAACCAGGATCTCAGCGATCACTGCCTCATTGCCTGCGTCCGTTATTGGTCTGCGGTCAAACAGATGAGCTATGTACAGGTGCAGTGATCTGTGAGCTGCTCTGACAGCGGGTGCTTAAAGCTAGTGAGAGAGGTAAGAGTCTCCAGCATCAGAGATTTTTTTCAGTTCGTTCCAGTCATAGGCAGCAGAGAACTGGAAGGAGAGGCGGCCAAAGGAAGAATTGGCTTTGGGGCTGACTAGTGAGATATACCTGCTGGAGTGCGTGCTACGGGTGGGTGCTGCTATGGTGACAAGTGAGCTGAGATAAGGCGGGGCTTTACCTAGCAGAGACTTGTAGATGACCTGGAGCCAGTGGGTTTGGCGACTAGCATGAAGCGAGATCCAGCCAACGAGAGCATACAGGTCGCAGTGGTGGGTAGTATATGGGACTTTGGTGACAAAATAGATGGCACTATGATAGACTGCATCCCATTTGTTGAGTAGAGTGTTGGAAGCTATTTTGTAAATGACGTCGCCGAAGTCGAGGATCGGTAGGATGGTCAGTTTTACGAGGATATGTTTGTCAGCATGAGTGAAGGATGGTTTGTTGTGAAATAGGAAGCCGATTCTAGATTTAATTTTGGATTGGAGATATTTAATGTAAGTCTGGAAGGAGAGTTTACAGTCTAACCAGACACCTAGGTATTTGTATTTGTCCACATATTCTAAGTCAGAACCGTCCAGTGTAGTGATGCTAGTCGGGCGGGCGGGTGCGGGCAGCGATTGCTTGAAGAGCATGCATTTAGTTTTACTAGCATTTAAGAGCAGTTAAGGCCACGGAAGGAGTGTTGTATGGCATTTGTTCACTTCTTTCGGATCATTGGGACGCTAGCGCTCCCACCTCGACAACATCCAGTGAAATTGCAGAGCGAGAAATTCAAAAAACAAAAGTAGCATTATTAAACATTCATTTATTTTTATACACCATTCTTTAGCTTAGAATCTTGGTAATCGAACAGCTTTGTCCGATTTACAATAGGCTTTACGGCAAAAGCATAGCATTTGATCGTCTGAGGACAGCGCCTCACCCACTTCCTGCATCAACATGAATTCATAACCTGCACAGGTGTCACAAAACTCAAAAATAGTGATAAAATAAATCACTTACCTTTGAAGATCTTAATCTTTTTGCAATCCAAAGGGTCCCAGTTGTACAATGAATGGTCATTTTGTTCATTTGAATGGTCATTTTAATCCACCGGTTTCCCATCGTTCAAAATTCATACAAAATGAATCCCAAACGTTACCAATAACAAGTCAAACAATGTTCCTAATCATTCCTCAGGTACCCTAATATGTAAATAAATGATCACCTTTAAGACGGAAAATAGTATGTTCATTCCCGGAGATAAATAACCAAGTGCGTGCCCTCACCGGAGCGAGCCACAATCATTTTCCAACCAAGCAGAGGCATAACAAAAGTCAGAAATAGCAATAAAATAAATCACTTACCTTTGAAGATCTTCATCTATTTGCAATCCAAAGGGTCCCAGTTACACAATGAATGGTTGTTTTGTTCAATAAAGTCCTTCTTTATAACCCAAAAATGTCAGTTTGTTTGGCGTGTTTGATTCAGAAATACACCTGTTCCAACTCGCCCAACATACCTAAAAAGGAATCTAAAAAGTTGCCTGTAAACTTTGTCCAAGAAATTCAAACCTCAGGTATCCTAATATGTAAATAATCAATCAAATTTAAGACGGAACAAACTGTGTTCAATACCGGAGAAAAAGAACGAGGAGCGCACACTCATTCACACATGCCAAAAGATTAGAGTCCTTCTGAGGAATACTTCGAAAGAATATGAATACTTCTTCATTTTTCAAAAAACAAGCATGAAACAATTTCTAAAGACTGTTGACATAATTTTAGGAAGAGAGGGTCCAGATTGTCTAGCCCAGTTGATTTGTAGGGATGCAGATTTTGCAGCTCTTTCAGAACATCAGCTGTCTGGATTGGGTGAAGGAGAAGCGAGGGGGGGGGGGGGGGGGGGGCTAGGGGCCAGTTGCTGCAGATGGTGCAGAGCTGTTGGCCGGGGTTGGGGTAGCCAAGTGGAAAGCATGGCCAGCCGTAGAGAAATACTTTTGGAAATTATCGATTATCGTGGATTTATCGGTGGTATTCTCCATGGACTTTACAGTGTCCCATAACTTTTTTGAGTTTGTACTACAGGATGCACATTTCTGTTTGAAAAAGCTAGCCTTAACTTTCCTAACTGCCTGTGTATATTGGTTCCTAACTTCCCTGAAAAGTTGCATATCGCGGGGGCTATTCGATGCTAATGCAGAATGCCATAGGATGTTTTTGTGCTGGTCAAGGGCAGACAGGTCTGGAGTGAACCAAGGGCTTAATCTATTCCTGGTTAAAAAAAAATTGAACGAAGCATGCTTATTTAAGATGGTGAGGAAGGCACTTTTAAAGAATAACAAGGGATCCTCTACTGACGGGATGAGGTCAACATCCTTCCAGGATACCCCGGCCAGGTCGATTAGAAAGGCCTGTTTGCTGAAGTGTTTTGGGGAGCGTTTGACAGTGATGAGGGGTGGTCGTTTGACCGCAGACCCATTACGGATGCAGGCAATGAGGCAATGATCGCTGAGAGCTTGGTTGAAAACAGCAGAGTTGTATTTGGAGTGCGAGTTAGTTAGGATGATATCTATGAGGGTGCCCGTGTTTACGGATTTGTGGTTGTACCTGGTAGGTTCATTGATCATTTGTGTGAGATTGAGGGCATCAAGCTTAGATTGTAGGATGGCAGGGGTGTTAAGTATGTCCCAGTTTAGGTCACCTAGCAGCACGAGCTCAGAAGATAGATGGGGTGCAATCAATTCACATATGGTGTCCAGGGCACAGCTGGGGGCAGAGGGTGGTCTATAGCAAGCGGCAACGGTGAGAGACTTGTTTCTGGAAAGGTCCATTTTTAGAAGTAGAAGCTCAAATTGTTTTGGTACAGACCTGGATAGTAAGATCGAACTCTGCAGGCTATCGCTGCAGTAGACACCGCCCCCTTTGGCAGTTCTATCTTAGCAGAACATTTTATAATTTGGGATGGAAATTTCAAGGTTTTTGGTGATTTTCCTATGCCAGGATTCAGACACGGCTAAGACATCTGGGTTGGCAGAATGTGCTAAAGCAGTGAAAAAAGCACACTTAGGGAGTAGGCTTCTAATGTTAACATGCATGAAACCAAGGCTTTTACGGTTACAGAAGTCAACAAATGAGAGCGCCTGGGGAATAGGAGTGGAGCTAGGCACTGGCGGTCCTGGATTAACCTCTACATTACCAGAGGAACAGAGGAGAAGTAAGATAAGGGTACGGCTAAAGGCTATAAGAACTGGCTGTCTAGCATGTTCAGAACAGAGAGTAAAGGGAGCAGGTTTCTGAGCACAATAGCATAGATTCAAGGCATAATGTACAGACAAAGGTATGGTAGGAAGAGAGTACATTGGAGATAAACCTATGCATTGAGTAATGATGAGAGAGATATAGTCTCTAGAGATGTTAAACCAGGTGATGTCATCGCATGTGTGGGAGGTGGAACAACATGGTTGGTTAAGGCATATTGAGCAGGGCTAGAGGCTCTACAGTGAAATAAGACAGTAATCACTAACCAGGACAGGAATGGACAAGGCTTATTGATATTAGGGAGAGGCATGTGTAGCCAAGTGATCGTATGGGTCCAGTGGGTGGTTGGGCTGCCCGGGGACACAGCGATTCAGACAGTTAGCAGGCCGGGGATAGCAAGCTAGCAGTTAGCAGGCCTCGGCTAGCAATCTAGCATAAGGGCCTTAGAGGGACGTCGCGATGGGGGACATTCTGTTTTGCCTCCTCGTGCGGTGACGTCGATAGACCAGTCGTGGAATTAGTAGGGTTCCAAGTAGCCCAGGGCCCCTAGCCAGGAGATGGGTCTAGCATGGGCTAGCTCCAGGCTAGTTGGTGCTTGCTCCGGGACGGAAACGTTAGCCAGGAGTAGTCAATGCGGGTTGCGGTTAGCTAGCTGTGATGATCCAGATGAAAAGTTTCAGAGTTTGCGGTAGGAATCCGGGGATATGGAGAGAAAAATAGGTCCAGTATGCTCTGGTTTGAAACGATTTGTACGAACTGGCGAGAGCTTTCCGAGCTAAAGGTTAGCTGATAACCGCTAGCAGTGGTTAGCTGACTGATAGCTGATAGCTGGTTAGCAAGCTGGCTTCAGTTTAGGTATTCCAATTCGGAGGTAAATAGAAATACAGATCCACACCACATTGGGTGAGGCGGGTTGCAGGAGAGTATTTTGAAGTTGAGGTTTAGGAAAAATATTAAAAATA
Organism: Oncorhynchus mykiss; assembly: GCF_013265735.2. Classification (NCBI taxonomy): domain Eukaryota; kingdom Metazoa; phylum Chordata; class Actinopteri; order Salmoniformes; family Salmonidae; genus Oncorhynchus; species Oncorhynchus mykiss. The sequence goes on along the minus strand of NC_048579.1, from coordinate 55,909,323 downwards.
ACGCAAAGAAAAATATATAAAAATATATATACGAGACAAGACAAAGGCGTCTGACTGAGACCAAGGCGTCTTTTGCAAGAGATCTCTGCACACAATCATACAATTTCACAATATATTCAATTCCAACACAATAGAAACAAGCAATTTAAGAAAAGTACGTTACAAAACAAGCACATTCCTCAGTAAAAAAGCTATTATCCAGCCATCTGAACTGCCCTAGCGGCACCAAATCATCCAACCTTAGAGAGTTCTGGAGATCAATGATCTATGAGACTTAAGAGAGGGCCAGACTACTTTCTGATACAGAACACAGTGATGTGTACTGACCCTATCGCCCGCAATAAAGCACAGTGCGCTATGATGAACAGCATCCAATGGCTTCAATAAAGCCGGAATGAATGACGACTGAATCATTTGTTTTCTGATATTTAACCAAAGGCATGCCCTATAGAGCGGTGAGGAGGAGGAGGAGATCCACAGACCCTTCGTGTCCAGAAGTAATTTAGCCATGTATTGTAGTCATTGCACTCTGTAGAGTTACTAGTTTCTCAAGTTTTCGCATGCCAATTAACTCGTGACATTCCTGGATTACTCAGTACATCCTCAAGTCTGCTTTATTCAAAACATACGAGAGTCCGTTTTTTAAAGGTACAAGACCGTGTACATATCTGGCTGTTTTAGCAAAATCACTACATACTGTATCTCATCGAGCCAAGTAGGCAGAGGCTGCCCGTTGTCACTGTTCCAAGACGAGTCAGAAATATCCAGCTAACCCTACGCCAATAACGCAGGTGGATCTCGAACCTGAGCTTGGATCCGCGTTAAGTAGCAATGATAACCTTCGCCACCATTTTGAAGCTAAAATGACCTAAGCTGAGTGTTGATGAAAGATTCTAAACTTTCTGCTGGGCTAGACAGTTAAGAGATCGGGCGATAACTATTCATGTCAGACGGGTCACCAGCTTTGTGGAGAGGGAGCACATGGGCAGCCTTCCAGACCCCAGGGAGAGCGCCGAAAGTCATTTTCTGATTAATAATATGTGTAAATGATTCTACAATCAGGGGAGCAGAAAGCTGCAGCAAGAAAGGATCAAAAAAATCAGCCCCAGTGTCACGACCTCCGCCGAAGTTGGCTCCCCTGCCTGTTCTGGCGGTGCTCGGCGGTCGTCGTCGCCGTCCTACTAGCCGTTACCGATCCCTTTTTTGTTTGTCTGTTGGTTTTTGTCTTATTAGTTTCACCTGTGTTTATTTTGGTTTAATTAGCTTCCCTATATGTAGTAGTTTGACCCGCCCTTGTTTTGTGTGGGATTGTCTTAATGTTACGTGTGTGCATGTTAGGTAGTGGTGGATTGTCTTAATGTTACGTGTGTGCATGTTAGGTAGTGGTGGATTGTCTTTATGTTACGTGTGTGCATGTTAGGTAGTGGTGGATTGTCTTAATGTTACGTGTGTGCATGTTAGGTAGTGGTGGATTGTCTTAATGTTACGTGTGTGCATGTTAGGTAGTGGTGGATTGTCTTAATGTTACGTGTGTGCATGTTAGGTAGTGGTGGATTGTCTTTATGTTACGTGTGTGCATGTTAGGTAGTGGTGGATTGTCTTTATGTTACGTGTGTGCATGTTAGGTAGTGGTGGATTGTCTTAATGTTACGTGTGTGCATGTTAGGTAGTGGTGGATTGTCTTTATGTTACGTGTGTGCATGTTAGGTAGTGGTGGATTGTCTTTATGTTACGTGTGTGCATGTTAGGTAGTGGTGGATTGTCTTTATGTTACGTGTGTGCATGTTAGGTAGTGGTGTATTGTCTTTATGTTACGTGTGTGCATGTTAGGTAGTGGTGGATTGTCTTAATGTTACGTGTGTGCATGTTAGGTAGTGGTGGATTGTCTTTATGTTACGTGTGTGCATGTTAGGTAGTGGTGGATTGTCTTTATGTTACGTGTGTGCATGTTAGGTAGTGGTGGATTGTCTTTATGTTACGTGTGTGCATGTTAGGTAGTGGTGTATTGTCTTTATGTTACGTGTGTGCATGTTAGGTAGTGGTGGATTGTCTTTATGTTACGTGTGTGCATGTTAGGTAGTGGTGGATTGTCTTTATGTTACGTGTGTGCATGTTAGGTAGTGGTGGATTGTCTTTATGTTACGTGTGTGCATGTTAGGTAGTGGTGGATTGTCTTAATGTTACGTGTGTGCATGTTAGGTAGTGGTGGATTGTCTTAATGTTACGTGTGTGCATGTTAGGTAGTGGTGTATTTTATTTTCTTTACTTGACACCCTGTGGTTTTTGGGTTGTCTTGTATAGTGTCACTGTATTGTGTTGGGCTTATTATTTTGGTGTGCAAGAGTAAAGCACTTCAACTCAGTTACTCTCTCTCTCTCCTTGCGTCTGATTCTCTGCACCCACCTAGTCCCGCGTGACACCCAGTGTTTTTTTTACAGCAGTTTTAAGCAGGGCGTCTAGCACATCACAAGAGAGTCGTTGAAATGACAACTAAGATTCACTAGAAAATGACGGATCTTCCTTCCTGCCAGCTAGAGGCTGGGAGGCGGAAGAGTAGTCTGACCAAGGTCAATTAAACCACCATTTCTTTCAAATAAAAGGCCTGCTGAGATAAAGTGTTGATTTACACTAGAACCGCTAAAGCAGTCAATTGGGCTGCTCATGAATTTAAAGAATGTATTACTCTGCCATTTTTAAAGTCATGCCCCCTTCAGTCCTTGACACGCTGTTGTTGTTATAATCTTCTAATCACAAACAAAACTGAAGTTACAATCAGTTTTAGTAGAGCATGTCATTTTTTAAATGGTTTTCCCTTTGTGCCCTTCGTCCCGACAGTTGAAGGCCTGCTCTGCCGTTCCTCCCGACAGTTGAAGGCCAGCTCTGCTGTTCCTCCCGACAGTTGAAGGCCTGCTCTGCTGTTCCTCTCGACAGTAAGGCCAACTCTGCCGTTCCTCCCGACAGTTGAAGGCCAGCTCTGCCATTCCTCCCGACAGTTGAAGGCCTGCTCTGCTGTTCCTCCCGACAGTTGAAGGCCTGCTCTGCTGTTCCTCTCGACAGTAAGGCCAACTCTGCCGTTCCGCCCGACAGTTGAAGGCCAGCTCTGCTGTTCCTCCCGACAGTTGAAGGCCTGCTCTGCTGTTCCTCTCGACAGTTGAAGGCCAGCTCTGCTGTTCCTCCCGACAGTTGAAGGCCAGCTCTGCTGTTCCTCCCGACAGTTGAAGGCCAGCTCTGCTGTTCCTCCCGACAGTTGAAGGCCAACTCTGCCGTTCCGCCCGACAGTTGAAGGCCAGCTCTGCTGTTCCTCCCGACAGTTGAAGGCCAGCTCTGCTGTTCCTCCCGACAGTTGAAGGCCAGCTCTGCTGTTCCTCTCGACAGTTGAAGGCCAGCTCTGCTGTTCCTCCCGACAGTTGAAGGCCTGCTCTGCTGTTCCTCCCGACAGTTGAAGGCCAGCTCTGCTGTTCCTCCCGACAGTTGAAGGCCTGCTCTGCTGTTCCTCTCGACAGTTGAAGGCCAGCTCTGCTGTTCCTCCCGACAGTTGAAGGCCAGCTCTGCTGTTCCTCCCGACAGTTGAAGGCCAGCTCTGCCATTCCTCTCGACAGTTGAAGGCCAGCTCTGCTGTTCCTCCCGACAGTTGAAGGCCTGCTCTGCTGTTCCTCCCGACAGTTGAAGGCCAGCTCTGCTGTTCCTCCCGACAGTTGAAGGCCTGCTCTGCTGTTCCTCTCGACAGTAAGGCCAACTCTGCCGTTCCTCCCGACAGTTGAAGGCCAGCTCTGCTGTTCCTCCTGACAGTTGAAGGCCAGCTCTGCTGTTCCTCCCGACAGTTGAAGGCCAGCTCTGCTGTTCCTCCCGACAGTTGAAGGCCAGCTCTGCTGTTCCTCCCGACAGTTGAAGGCCAGCTCTGCCGTTCCTCCCGACAGTTGAAGGCCAGCTCTGCTGTTCCTCCCGACAGTTGAAGGCCAGCTCTGCCGTTCCTCCCGACAGTTGAAGGCCAGCTCTGCCATTCCTCCCGACAGTTGAAGGCCAGCTCTGCTGTTCCTCCCGACAGTTGAAGGCCAGCTCTGCTGTTCCTCCCGACAGTTGAAGGCCAGCTCTGCCATTCCTCCCGACAGTTGAAGGCCAGCTCTGCTGTTCCTCCCGACAGTTGAAGGCCAGCTCTGCTGTTCCTCCCGACAGTTGAAGGCCAGCTCTGCCATTCCTCCCGACAGTTGAAGGCCAGCTCTGCTGTTCCTCCCGACAGTTGAAGGCCAGCTCTGCTGTTCCTCCCGACAGTTGAAGGCCAGCTCTGCTGTTCCTCCCGACAGTTGAAGGCCTGCTCTGCTGTTCCTCCCGACAGTTGAAGGCCTGCTCTGCTGTTCTTAGGTGCTCTACATCAGTCCACCGAATCCAAGCAGTCTTATCAGTCTACTCTGGCCTACTAGGACTAAACATTGAGAGTGTGTGTGATTAACAATGGCAAGAAGACCCAGATGAATGGATGCACATGCTGCGTTAGCGTTGCTGCAAAATCTGAATGAAAACGACTCAGATGTTGGGGATGAAATGGATCACCATATCCCTGATGATTGTTCTTCATATTCTGAGGCTCAGCCTGCACCTACACCTCCGAGGCCTAAGCACAAAGAAAGCCAGAACAGTGCCCACTGAGGAAGTGCCGGGCGCCTCCACCAAAATGAAATGCTGTGATAGGTCGGATAGAACAAGCTGTTGACAGTGCTACAGGCTGATTATCAGCTCAAAATGTAATCACTGAGAGAGCAGACCCTACATCTCAAGCAACAAACTACATCAGCAACACACTCCCCAGGTTTCCTTGTTTATGAGACATGGACATTCTCCAACTGAAGCCATTGCGTGAAGACGCACACCATGTTAGCACAACCTGACAATAATTGACTATTTTTGACGGCTGTCAAATCGACACATACAGTATATTCATTATAATGCCTCTATTGCTTTTGTACTGATTTGTACTATTTATCAAAGCAGACTTGGCGCTTATAATGATGTATAGGCTACTGATGTTTTCATCCTTTGACCACATGTCTTGCTGACCGTGCGTCTTGGTGGTTGGGGTCTTTTGTTCATTTTGTCGTTAGAACAGAAGCCGCTACTGTTTTCTAGTACACATGCTTACTTTGTCATAGTTGTAATAAAGGCACTTCACATGGAAACATAAACTAATGGAAATGCTTTTGGACTTTTGCATATTCTAATGTTACCTAAGACCTTCATAAACACAACCAAATGATTCATTTTGTGATAGCATATATGAAAGATATTAATTACACTGTTAGAATGTTGCAGTCAGAATGAGTGCTCATCAGTTTGAAGGGGGGTCCATCGAGGCCCAGCAGTTCTTGTAATAAAAGCATAGCTGTTCTAATGTTTCTCAGTATAGATGCTAGACCCTGACACAACTTGCTTAGGCAGTGAGGGAGAGGAATTTCCACGCTTCAGTGCGTCAGTTGTTTTCCAAAAATGTTTCCCATCAGAGTCTGAAAAATAACTTAGAAAGTAGTATCATTTAGTTCTTCCTCTTAATTGAGGAAGTGCATGCATTTCTCAATTGCCTTACCATAAGTGTTTGGGGTAAAAAAAAAAAAAAAGTTTAAAATGTTGAAAAAAATATTTATTTAGATTTTGTATTGTATGTGCACAGTGGCCATTAGGACTCTTCACAATGAAACATTACAGTAAAAGGGGACATAGAAACATAGAAAGCCCAGAATGAACCCCTCATTGGCAAACAGAATGGACCTAACACGGTGGCAAACAGAATGGACCTAACACGGTGGCAAACAGAATGAACCTAACACGATGGCAAACAGAATGGACATAACACAGTGGCAAACAGAATGGACCTAACACGATGGCAAACAGAATGAACCTAACACGGTGGCAAACAGAATGGACCTAACACGGTGGCAAACAGAATGGACCTAACACGGTGGCAAACAGAATGGACCTAACACGGTGGCAAACAGAATGGACCTAACACGGTGGCAAACAGAATGGACCTAACACGGTGGCAAACAGAATGGACCTAACACGGTGGCAAACAGAATGGACCTAACACGATGGCAAACAGAATGAACCTAACACGGTGGCAAACAGAATGGACCTAACACGGTGGCAAACAGAATGGACCTAACACGGTGGAAAACAGAATGGACCTAACACGGTGGCAAACAGAATGGACCTAACACAATGGCAAACAGAATGGACCTAACACAATGGCAAACAGAATGGACCTAACACAGTGGCAAACAGAATGGACCTAACACGGTGGCAAACAGAATGGACCTAACACGGTGGCAAACAGAATGGACCTAACACGGTGGCAAACAGAATGGACCTAACACGGTGGCAAACAGAATGGACCTAACACGGTGGCAAACAGAATGGACCTAACACGGTGGCAAACAGAATGAACCTAACACTGTGGCAAACAGAATGGACCTAACACGATGGCAAACAGAATGAACCTAACACTGTGGCAAACAGAATGAACCTAACACTGTGGCAAACAGAATGAACCTAACACTGTGGCAAACAGAATGAACCTAACACAGTGGCAAACAGAATGGACCTAACACGGTGGCAAACAGAATGGACCTAACACGGTGGCAAACAGAATGGACCTAACACAGTGGCAAACAGAATGAACCTAACACAGTGGCAAACAGAATGGACCTAACACAGTGGCAAACAGAATGGACCTAACACGGTGGCAAACAGAATGAACCTAACACAGTGGCAAACAGAATGGACCTAACACGGTGGCAAACAGAATGGACCTAACACGGTGGCAAACAGAATGAACCTAACACGGTGGCAAACAGAATGGACCTAACACGGTGGCAAACAGAATGGACCTAACACGGTGGCAAACAGAATGGACCTAACACGGTGGCAAACAGAATGAACCTAACACTGTGGAAAACAGAATGGACCTAACACGGTGGCAAACAGAATGGACCTAACACGGTGGCAAACAGAATGGACCTAACACTGTGGCAAACAGAATGGACCTAACACGGTGGCAAACAGAATGGACCTAACACGGTGGCAAACAGAATGAACCTAACACGGTGGCATACAGAATGGACCTAACACAGTGGAAAACAGAATGGACCTAACACGGTGGCAAACAGAATGGACCTAACACTGTGGCAAACAGAATGGACCTAACACGGTGGCAAACAGAATGGACCTAACACGGTGGCAAACAGAATGGACCTAACACGGTGGCAAACAGAATGGACCTAACACAGTGGCAAACAGAATGGACCTAACACAGTGGCAAACAGAATGGACCTAACACGGTGGCAAACAGAATGGACCTAACACGGTGGCAAACAGAATGGATCTAACACGGTGGCAAACAGAATGGACCTAACACGGTGGCAAACAGAATGAACCTAACACAGTGGCAAACAGAATGGACCTAACACAGTGGAAAACAGAATGGACCTAACACGGTGGCAAACAGAATGGACCTAACACGATGGCAAACAGAATGGACCTAACACGGTGGCAAACAGAATGGACCTAACACGGTGGCAAACAGAATGGACCTAACACGGTGGCAAACAGAATGGACCTAACACAGTGGCAAACAGAATGGACCTAACACGGTGGCAAACAGAATGAACCTAACACGGTGGCAAACAGAATGGACCTAACACGGTGGCAAACAGAATGGACCTAACACGGTGGCAAACAGAATGGACCTAACACGGTGGCAAACAGAATGGACCTAACACGATGGCAAACAGAATGGACCTAACACGGTGGCAAACAGAATGGACCTAACACGGTGGCAAACAGAATGAACCTAACACGGTGGCAAACAGAATGGACCTAACACGGTGGCAAACAGAATGGACCTAACACGGTGGCAAACAGAATGGACCTAACACGGTGGCAAACAGAATGGACCTAACACGGTGGCAAACAGAATGGACCTAACACAGTGGCAAACAGAATGGACCTAACACGGTGGCAAACAGAATGAACCTAACACGGTGGCAAACTAATGTCCTTTACAGAGGACAAAAATGAATTGCTCTGTGGATATTTTGAGGGCAGCAAAAATATTTGGATGTATCTAAACAACACCATCTCTCCCTATCATCTCTCTCTCACTCTCTCTCACTCTCCCTCTCCTTCTCCTCCCTCTCTCTGCAGATGTGTCACTTTCTTCATCCACTAGAAGACAACTAATTAAGACACGTCACACGGTACGATTCCAGGCATCTGGAGTATCCACCATTCCTCTAGCTCTGGTTCTGTATTTGCTACTGGTTTTGGGGGGAGATTGAAGGGAGGAGGGAAGAGTGAGGGTTGGAGTGAGATTGGGGGATTGATCCAGTGAAAGTGTCTGGTTGGCCATCCTTGGCTGAGAGGTAATCTGTGCTGGTTTGCTGAAAACAAACCGTGTTGTCACACAGGGGAGCGCTTCCAAAAGGCCTGACATGTTATAGAATGGCCCTGGGTGTTGGACTGGATGAGGGAAATTACACAAACACACACACACACACACACACACACACACACACACACACACACACAAACATACAAACATGAACCGAGACAAGAATATATACACACAATGCTCTCACATACACATAGTCAAACAAAACAACAGGCATATACTGAAACACATAGAGCCAAATTAACATGGTGACACACACATACACACACACACACATACACACACGGCAGTGAGCTGGGATGCTGCGCCAGGTGGCAGGGGAGCGTCTCGGCTCAGAGACAGAAGAGGAGAGGCTCTTGGCTGGCCTTGAAAGAGAGAGGGACAAGCGGCAGGCAGCGATGGCGTTGGCCAGGGCCAGGTTTGGATCCGGGCAGGCAGGGTTAGGGAGCCCTGGAGGGGTTTCCTGGGTCTGCAGGCGTAGGGGCGTTGGGACTATGGTGGGACAGCAGCAGGGCTGTGGTCAGCCCTTTGTAATAGAGAACCATGCTTCACTGTTCAGATCTGGACCTCTGTCTCAGACACAGACTAATGACTCACAGCTGGAGCTAGAGCTGGAGCTAGGGCTGGTGCTAGGGCTGGGGCTAGGGCTGGTGTTAGGGCTGGTGCTAGGGCTGGAGCTGGGGCTAGGGCTCTTCTTGGGCTGGTGCTAGGGCTGGGGCTATGGCTGGGGCTGGATCTAGGGCTGGTGCTAGGGCTGGAGCTAGGGCTGGAGCTGGGGCTAAGGCTGGAGCTAGGGCTGGTGCTAGGGCTGGGACTGGGGCTAGGGCTGGGGCTAGGGCTGGAGCTAGGGCTGGTGCTAGGGCTGGAGCTAGGGCTGGAGCTGGGGCTAGGGCTGGAGCTTGGGCTGGTGCTAGGGCTGGGGCTGGGGCTGGGGCTAGGTCTGGGGCTAGAGCTAGGGCTGGAGCTAGGGCTGGTGCTAGGGCTGGTGCTAGGGCTGGAGCTGGGGCTGGAGCTGGGGCTGGGGCTAGGGCTGGAGCTAGGGCTGGTGCTAGGGCTGGGGCTAGGGCTGGGGCTGGACCTAGGGCTGGAGCTAGGACTGGGGCTAGGGCTGGGGCTAGGGCTGGGGCTGGACCTAGGGCTGGACTTAGGGCTGGAGCTAGGGCTGGAGCCAGGGCTCAGACTGGGGATTAGAGGGGCTGTATTGTTCTTACCACTGGGGAGGACGGCTGTGTTGCTGTCTGGTCAGAACAGTACAAATGCAAATGTAGCTACCTCCGTCTAAGCAGCATGTATAGCATGGTTGGTTTAGAACAAATGCTCAAGTAATTAGCTTCATAACAGATATACACTACCTGAGATGGGACTGTACAGTAGGCTAGGTGTGTTAGCACACACTGTACAAAGGTTAGGTGTGTTAGCACATACTGCACATAGGCTAGGTGTGTTAGCACATACTGAACATAGGCTAAGTGTGATGATGATGATGATGTTGATGATGATGATGATGATGATGTAATGTTTACAGCAATAAGTCAACTGGGGAAGGTGGGCAGCCTGAAATGGTCCAAAAATCCCTTCTGAGAAATCCCAGCCCCTCAGAGCAACAAAAAAAGATGCATCTAGTAATAAGGAGTCCAAACAAAGTGAATATACTGGGTTTATTTTGAATATTATTTAAAATGAAGCCAACCTGTTACATCATACATTGAAAATAACAGTGTTTTCTTATTTTCACTACAGCATATGTAGACCAATGGGGACATTCCTAGTAAAATTCTCGCTCTCTCTTTCTCTTTACCTCTCTCCCTCTGTCTCTCTCTCTCTCTCTCTCTCTTCCTATTTCTCTTTCTCTACCGCTCCTCCTCTCCTCTATACAACAAACAGGTTTAGCTCCCCACAGAGGAACCATCTTTCTAAATGAGGTAAAAGACACCGATGGAGAACGGAAGGGGAGAGAGAGAAAGAGAAAGTGATAAAGAGAGCAAGCGAGCAACTAAGAAAGAGAGAAAGTGAGAGAGAGAGAAACCGAGAGAGAGAGAAATGAAGGGAAGGAAAGAGGTGAATTAAAGCGGGTTGCTGGTGAGGTACTCTGTCTGTCTGGAGGAGGGGATGAAGAGAGGACGCAGGCTCATGTAAGGTGAGCTGTGGGGCGTGTAAAGTGAGAGAGGGGCTTTATGGGTCATTTTCACATGGAGTCTGGCCTGAGCAGGGGTAGAGAGGGGGCTGAGCAGGGGTAGAGAGAGAGAGAGAGAGAGAGAGAGAGAGAGAGAGAGAGAGAGAGAGAGAGAGAGAGAGAGAGAGAGAGAATATAGCAGAGAACCTCCTAATGGCCCAGCCTTTCACTAGGCCACACTGCACTGAGCCGTAATTGAAGGTAATTGTTGGGAAGAGCCTTCGCTCCACAGAGTCACACAGCTCACCCACTGTTCCCCGGACTGAGATGGACAGGTCGAGATGAGAGAAGGGAGCGAGGGAGAGGGGGACCGGGGGGAAAGGAGGGCATTGGGGGATTGCGTTACCCCCCACCCTTCACCATCCCTGACTGTCCTACATGCCATTTGTCTGGTCGCACAATTGGTGTAATTGTGTACCCGCTAAATGGAGCAGGGGCTGCAGCTTCTTCGGTGGGCAGGCTCCGATAACAAACAGACAGACAGACAGACAGACAGACAGACAGACAGACAGACAGACAAGGAGAGAAAGAGACAGAGAAAGAGGGAGAGAGAGAGATGACTAGTGTCTGTATGACCCCAAGCTGTTGGGAAACCAAAAACTCTTCCACTAAATGTTGATGGCAACCTAAAATACAAATGATGTAATAATCTCTGAATTATTGCAATATGAATGACTGATTACAGTAATGATGGATTTGAATAATTTCCGGGGATAGACTATGTATGAACGAGGTATGGTACTGGTGCTGCGTATCATGGGGTTCGTGTGCACATGTGCACAAATGTGTGTGTGTCTATGTGTATGTGTGTCTGTGTGTGTGTGTGTCTCACGCAAAGGGGGAGAAATCACCTTCCTTCCCCACTTTGCCTACTCTCCTTGGTTGGATGGGTTTAGCTGGGCGAGCGCACTGGAGCAGGAAATCCAGATTCCCAGCCTATCAGAGAAATAGCACATATGACTTCCTCCTACTAAGACGGCCTAATCACCACACTGCCAACCGCTAACTCTCCACCATCCACCATCACCACCAGATTGAGTCCTGAGCCCAATTCACCGCTCTTCTTTACGCACTAAAATGAATCCTCTATTGGCTTTTCCTCCACTAAACCTGGTGAAGCTAATGTAAGGTAATGCAAAAAACAGGAAAATATAAACTAGCGCATGTCAGCACTTGAAACTAAATTGGATTCTAAAGATGAACTGGACAGAAGAAAAAAAATCAAACCAATTATCTATGCAAACTACTGTTCTCATGCAGATAGAGGAGTGGAGAAGGATGAATGTGAAATGTTTTATGCAGAGTGGAATGTCTAAAATCTGATACGTGGAGAATAAGGGACTGCTTCAGTCAGGGTTATTAGAGGCAATGAAAAAGACCCATCATCTTCATCTCTGTTACTTGTGATTTTCTCCTTTTCTAAATAACTTCTCCCTCTCTTTTCTTTTCAAACCTCTTCGGCTTAATTACATTGTATCTCAGGCCCGGGGTCCCCCGTCACTTAGAGAATGAGGGGCTTACTCCACGTACACACATGTCAGGACAAGTCCCCCATAATTAGCCAGACGAAACAAACTTTAATTCTTTCTTTTCCTGACGCTTTAGATTTCCAGGCCATAATTACTGATGTTTAATTAAAAGTCCCAATCAAATCTGTTGGATTGCCGACTCTCAATGAAAGAAGGAGCAGGAGAATTTAGACCTTAATCCTCCAGCCTCTGTCTCTCCCCTCTCTTGCCTCTCGTTCCCCAGCACTTCTCACATCCAATCCTTCCCCCGTTCTTCACAGACATTTCCTTTACATTCCAACCCAGATGCCAGAAAAGACAAACCCAACTTTTTTTTAGCAGGGCAATTTTTTTCTCTCCCTCGCTCTCTCTTCAATATAATATAGTACCATTATGTTCTTTAAAAACTCATTACAGCGTTTGAAATGGGAATCTCGCGAAAGGGTGTTTAAAAAGTGCCTCTTCCGCATTGTGCCGAGGAGGGAGAGACACATCGAGGGACGTGGCATGCAATTAAAGAGCAGAATGGATTAGTTTTCCTTTTTAAAAGTTATTGAGACACAATGAAGTGAGAGGCTTTCTCTTTTTCTCCCTCCCCTCTTCCAGACACCTCATCTGTGCTGATGCCTTCCCTGTAAGCCCCTTTCCTCTCACCCGTCTCTTATGGTGACAGGATGCATTTCACACTGTGGTTAAAGGAGGAAAACCTCTGGCCCCTCGAATTCTGAAAGTGGAGAGATAGAGTGAGCGAGAGAAAAGAGGTGTGAGGGGGGCAGTTGACTTTGTAGATCGAGGTTGTCGTGGTTTAGACTAGGAAGGAATTAGTCCGAGACAGACATGTCACGAGGGAGTTTAAGAAGAGACATTGCGTTAATAACTCTCTTCAGACTTATTGTTAAGAATGTTCACTAAGAATTGTGTTGCATATAAGAATGACAAAATCTGCAAAGTTTGCAATAGAGAAACTCCTAGCTCAGTACTAGCTTCAGCTAACCATTTCAGTCGGTAAGTCAGGTGTGCCATTGCAAACAAAACAGAAGAATCAGCAGCCAAAGATGTAAAGTAACAAGTGAAAGGCAAGAACCTTAGATCGCCGTCTGTCTCCAGATATGTGTGTGTGAGAGAGAGAGAGAGAGAGAGAGAGAGAGAGAGAGAGCACAGGAATGTATCCCACCCGTAGATAATGAGTGACAGAGAGATCAGCGTTTATTCTCCCAGCGTCTATCTCTCCCTCCTTCTCAAGGGTGGGCCTAGATGACTTCCTCCGCGAGCCGCTGTCGTTCCCCGCTAAAGTACGCTAACGCATAAAACGTCCTGAGAAATTGGAATTTGGCAAATCAAAGAACCGCGGCCTATGATCCACGTAGCCACTAATATCATCCTGCATAGCCTTAAAATGCAACGCACGGCTTATGATTAAAAGCCAAGCATATATTAAATTAAACCATTTTACCCCCCCCCCCCCCCCCCCTCTGAAAAAAGGGTGAAAAACCCCAGAGACATTAATCGGGCCAGGTATGTGAAATCATATGATAATGAGGTTCGTTTAGAGTCTTCCCTGTACGGAGCGGTTACGTTGGACAGCTAATCCAAACCCAGCTCCTTTCTACTCTTGAAAGCCCCAGCGAGCCCGATCTGCATGCAGCGGAATTCAAATGATGTCAATGGAAATGTGAAGGCATCACCACACCATATCGCATAATGGAAACGCAGAAGAGACAGCGCAACCCTCACGACCTTCCCCATTCTCTACAGATCACTCTATCTTTACTTATTCTATCAGCTGAGATGTGGTACAATGCTGACATGGGAGTGCTAAGTAAGTGAGAGAGAACAGGCTCACGGGCCCTACTTTCACACACACACACACACACACACACACACACACACACACACACACACACACACACACACACACACACACACACACACACACACACACACACACACACACACACACACAATACCTCCACTCCCCCACAACAGCCTTCCACCATAACCAGTATCCTCCATCCCTCCATCACTCAGGCTGTATCCTAACCAAAACAAAATGGTGCCAACCAGTAGCTTTTAGCCGTTTTTACAGTCTCCCTCCTCCTCCTCGTCTCCTTGTCCTCCCCTGGCGG